>NW_024059909.1:87712-249295 GCF_016432855.1 Salvelinus namaycush | reverse complement strand
AAACCTCAGGGTTATACAGTAGAGAGACAGAGACAACACCTCAGGGTTTATACAGTAGAGAGACAGAGACAACACCTCAGGGTTTATACAGTAGAGAGACAACACCTCAGGGTTTATACAGTAGAGAGACAGAGACAACACCTCAGGGTTTATACAGTAGAGAGACAGAGACAACACCTCAGGGTTTATACAGTAGAGAGACAGAGACAACACCTCAGGGTTTATACAGTAGAGAGACAGAGACAACACCTCAGGGTTTATACAGTAGAGAGACAGAGACAACACCTCAGGGTTTATACAGTAGAGAGACAACACCTCAGGGTTTATACAGTAGAGAGACAACACCTCAGGGTTTATACAGTAGAGAGACAACACCTCAGGGTTTATACAGTAGAGAGACAACACCTCAGGGTTTATACAGTAGAGAGACAACACCTCAGGGTTTATACAGTAGAGAGACAACACCTCAGGGTTTATACAGTAGAGAGACAGAGACAACACCTCAGGGTTTATACAGTAGAGAGACAGAGACAACACCTCAGGGTTTATACAGTAGAGAGACAACACCTCAGGGTTTATACAGTAGAGAGACAGAGACAACACCTCAGGGTTTATACAGTAGAGAGACAACACCTCAGGGTTTATACAGTAGAGAGACAACACCTCAGGGTTTATACAGTAGAGAGACTTACTTCACTCCTTTCTTGGTGACCATTCTGGTGGAGCTGGTGTTGAAGGCCCTCTCAAAGCGCTGTAACTTGAACCAGTCCATTCTTCAGGAGGAGGAGGAGATGGCACCAAGCCAGAGGTTAGAGGGAAGTCCAGACAAGCCGTTTCCCATCATTATTCCGTGAGACTTTTCATACAATACATCATGTATCAACAATGTTCAAGAACAGAGGCGATTGCACAGTACTAGTCCTATACTGTACAGTACTAGACCTATACTGCCCAGTACTAGACCTATACTGTACAGTACTAGTCCTATACTGCACAGTACTAGACCTATACTGCACAGTACTAGTCCTATACTGTACAGTACTAGTCCTATACTGCACAGTACTAGTCCTATACTGTACAGTACTAGTCCTATACTGTACAGTACTAGTCCTATACTGTACAGTACTAGACCTATACTGCCCAGTACTAGACCTATACTGTACAGTACTAGTCCTATACTGCACAGTACTAGACCTATACTGCACAGTACTAGTCCTATACTGTACAGTACTAGTCCTATACTGCACAGTACTAGTCCTATACTGCACAGTACTAGTCCTATACTGTACAGTACTACTCCTATACTGTACAGTACTAGTCCTATACTGTACAGTACTACTCCTATACTGTACAGTACTAGGCCTATACTGTACAGTACTACTCCTATACTGCACAGTACTAGTCCTATACTGTACAGTACTAGTCCTATACTGTACAGTACTACTCCTATACTGTACAGTACTAGGCCTATACTGTACAGTACTACTCCTATACTGTACAGTACTAGGCCTATACTGTACAGTACTAGTCCTATACTGCACAGTACTAGTCCTATACTGTACAGTACTAGTCCTATACTGCCCAGTACTAGACCTATACTGCACAGTACTAGTCCTATACTGCACAGTACTAGGCCTATACTGTACAGTACTAGTCCTATACTGTACAGTACTACTCCTATACTGTACAGTACTAGGCCTATACTGCACAGTACTAGTCCTATACTGCACAGTACTAGTCCTATACTGTACAGTACTAGTCCTATACTGCACAGTACTAGGCCTATACTGCACAGTACTAGTCCTATACTGTACAGTACTAGTCCTATACTGCACAGTACTAGTCCTATACTGTACAGTACTAGTCCTATACTGCCCAGTACTAGACCTATACTGTACAGTACTAGTCCTATACTGCACAGTACTAGTCCTATACTGTACAGTACTAGTCCTATACTGTACAGTACTAGACCTATACTGTACAGTACTAGGCCTATACTGCACAGTACTAGTCCTATACTGTACAGTACTAGTCCTATACTGCCCAGTACTAGTCCTATACTGCCCAGTACTAGACCTATACTGTACAGTACTAGGCCTATACTGCACAGTACTAGTCCTATACTGTACAGTACTAGTCCTATACTGCCCAGTACTAGTCCTATACTGCCCAGTACTAGACCTATACTGCACAGTACTAGTCCTATACTGCACAGTACTAGTCCTATACTGCACAGTACTAGTCCTATACTGCACAGTACTAGTCCTATACTGTACAGTACTAGTCCTATACTGCACAGTACTAGTCCTATACTGCACAGTACTAGTCCTATACTGTACAGTACTAGTCCTATACTCTACAGTACTAGACCTATACTGCACAGTACTAGTCCTATACTGCACACTACTAGGCCTATACTCTACAGTACTAGGCCTATACTGTACAGTACTAGTCCTATACTGCACAGTACTAGACCTATACTGCACAGTACTAGGCCTATACTGTACAGTACTAGTCCTATACTGCACAGTACTAGACCTATACTGTACAGTACTAGTCATATACTGCACAGTACTAGACCTATACTGCACAGTACTAGTCCTATACTGTACAGTACTAGTCCTATACTGCACAGTACTAGGCCTATACTGTACAGTACTAGTCCTATACTGTACAGTACTAGTCCTATACTGCACAGTACTAGACCTATACTGTACAGTACTAGACCTATACTGTACAGTACTAGACCTATACTGTACAGTACTAGACCTATACTGTACAGTACTAGACCTATACTGTACAGTACTAGTCCTATACTGCCCAGTACTAGACCTATACTGACCAGTACTAGTCCTATACTGTACAGTACTAGTCATATACTGCACAGTACTAGTCCTATACAGTACAGTACTAGTCCTATACTACACAGTACTAGTCCTATACTGTACAGTACTAGGCCTATACTGCACAGTACTAGTCCTATACTCTACAGTACTAGTCCTAAACTGACCAGTACTAGTCCTATACTGCCCAGTACTAGACCTATACTGACCAGTACTAGTCCTATACTGTACAGTACTAGTCATATACTGTACAGTACTAGTCCTATACTGCACAGTACTAGTCCTATACTGCACAGTACTAGTTCTATACTGACCAGTACTAGTCCTATACTGCACAGTACTAGTCCTATACTGCACAGTACTATACTGCCCAGTACTAGACCTATACTGCACAGTACTAGGCCTATACTGTACAGTACTAGGCCTATACTGTACAGTACTCGTCCCGTACTGCACAGTACTAGTCCTATACTGTACAGTACTAGGCCTATACTGTACAGTACTAGGCCTATACTGCACAGTACTAGTCCTATACTGCACAGTACTAGTCCTATACTGTACAGTACTAGGCCTATACTGCACAGTACTAGTCTTATACTGCACAGTACTAGTCCTATACTGCACAGTACTAGTCCTATACTGCCCAGTACTAGTCCTATACTGACCAGTACTAGTCCTATACTGCACAGTACTAGTCCTATACTGCACAGTACTATACTGCCCAGTACTAGACCTATACTGCACAGTACTAGTCCTATACTGCACAGTACTAGTCCTATACTGCACAGTACTATACTGCCCAGTACTAGACCTATACTGCACAGTACTAGTCCTATACTGTACAGTACTAGTCCTATACTGCACAGTACTAGTCCTATACTGCCCAGTACTAGTCCTATACTGACCAGTACTAGTCCTATACTGCACAGTACTAGTCCTATACTGCACAGTACTAGTCCTATACTGCACAGTACTAGTCCTATACTGCAAAGTACTATACTGCCCAGTACTAGACCTATACTGCACAGTACTAGTCCTATACTGCACAGTACTAGTCCTATACTGCACAGTACTAGTCCTATACTGCACAGTACTATACTGCCCAGTACTAGACCTATACTGCACAGTACTAGTCCTATACTGCACAGTACTAGTCCTATACTGCACAGTACTAGTCCTATACTGCACAGTACTAGTCCTATACTGCACAGTACTAGTCCTATACTGCACAGTACTAGTCCTATACTGCCCAGTACTAGTCCTATACTGACCAGTACTAGTCCTATACTGACCAGTACTAGTCCTATACTGCACAGTACTAGTCCTATACTGCACAGTACTATACTGCCCAGTACTAGACCTATACTGCACAGTACTAGTCCTATACTGCACAGTACTAGTCCTATACTGCACAGTACTATACTGCCCAGTACTAGACGTATACTGCACAGTACTAGTCCTATACTGCACAGTACTAGGCCTATACTGTACAGTACTAGTCCTATACTGCACAGTACTAGTCCTATACTGTACAGTACTAGTCCTATACTGCACAGTACTAGTCCTATACTGCCCAGTACTAGTCCTATACTGACCAGTACTAGTCCTATACTGCACAGTACTAGTCCTATACTGCACAGTACTAGTCCTATACTGCAAAGTACTATACTGCCCAGTACTAGACCTATACTGCACAGTACTAGTCCTATACTGCACAGTACTAGTCCTATACTGCACAGTACTAGTCCTATACTGCACAGTACTATACTGCCCAGTACTAGACCTATACTGCACAGTACTAGTCCTATACTGCACAGTACTAGTCCTATACTGCACAGTACTAGGCCTATACTGTACAGTACTAGTCCTATACTGTACAGTACTAGTCCTATACTGCACAGTACTAGTCCTATACTGCACAGTACTAGTCCTATACTGCCCAGTACTAGTCCTATACTGACCATTACTAGTCCTATACTGCACAGTACTAGTCCTATACTGCACAGTACTAGTCCTATACTGCACAGTACTAGTCCTATACTGCACAGTACTAGTCCTATACTGCACAGTACTAGTCCTATACTGCAAAGTACTATACTGCCCAGTACTAGACCTATACTGCACAGTACTAGTCCTATACTGCACAGTACTAGTCCTATACTGCACAGTACTAGTCCTATACTGCATATAAAAAAATAAAAATAATATAATAATATAAAATAATATAAAAATAAAATAAAATAAAATTGATTGATACTGCACAGTACTAGTCCTATACTGCACAGTACTAGGCCTATACTGTACAGTACTAGTCCTATACTGTACAGTACTAGTCCTATACTGCACAGTACTAGTCCTATACTGCACAGTACTAGTCCTATACTGCCCAGTACTAGTCCTATACTGACCATTACTAGTCCTATACTGCACAGTACTAGTCCTATACTGCACAGTACTAGTCCTATACTGCACAGTACTAGTCCTATACTGCACAGTACTATACTGCCCAGTACTAGACCTATACTGCACAGTACTAGTCCTATACTGCACAGTACTAGTACTATACTGAACAGTACTAGTCCTATACTCGACAGTACTAGTACTATACTGCACAGTACTAGTCCTATACTGCATAGTACTAGTACTATACTGCACAGTACTAGTCATATACTCGACAGTACTAGTACTATACTGCACAGTACCAGTCCTATACTGCACAGTACTAGTCCTATACTGTGCAGTACCAGTCCTATACTGCACAGTACTAGTCCTATACTGCACAGTACTAGTCCTATACCGCCCAGTACTAGTCATATACTGCCCAGTACTAGTCATATACTGTACAGTACTAGTCCTATATCGCCCAGTACTAGTCATATACTGCCCAGTACTAGTCATATACTGTACAGTACTAGTCCTATATCGCCCAGTACTAGTCAAATAATGCCCAGTACTAGTCCTATACCGCCCAGTACTAGTCAAATACTGCACAGTACTAGTCCTATACTCGACAGTACTAGTACTATACTGCACAGTACTAGGTTTACAGAATGGTCCTGGGATACAGTGTATGGTATGTAGAGTAGAGTCTGCAGTATACGGTATGTACAGTATATAGTCTGCAGTATACGGTATGTACAGTATATAGTCTGCAGTATACGGTATGTACAGTATATAGTCTGCAGTATACGGTATGTACAGTATAGTCTGCAGTATACGGTATGTAGAGTCTGCAGTGTACGGTATGTACAGTATAGAGTATGCAGTATACGGTATGTACATTATATAGTCTGCAGTATACGGTATGTACAGTATAGAGTATGCAGTATACGGTATGTACAGTATAGTCTGCAGTATACGGTATGTACAGTATAGTCTGCAGTATACAGTATGTACAGTATAGTCTGCAGTATACGGTATGTACAGTATAGTCTGCAGTATACGGTATGTAGAGTTTGCAGTGTACGGTATGTACAGTTTAGAGTCTGCAGTATACGGTATGTACAGTATAGAGTCTGCAGTATACGGTATGTACAGTATAGTCTGCAGTATACGGTATGTAGAGTTTGCAGTATACGGTATGTACAGTATAGTCTGCAGTATACGTATGTACAGTATAGTCTGCAGTATACGGTATGTACAGTATAGAGTCTGCAGTATACAGTATGTACAGTATAGTCTGCAGTATACGGTATGTAGAGTTTGCAGTGTACGGTATGTACAGTTTAGAGTCTGCAGTATACGGTATGTACAGTATAGAGTCTGCAGTATACGGTATGTAGAGTCTGCAGTATACGGTATGTACAGTATAGTCTGCAGTATACAGTATGTACAGTATAGTCTGCAGTATACGGTATGTAGAGTTTTTAGTGTACGGTATGTACAGTATAGAGTCTGCAGTATACGATATGTACAGTATAGAGTCTGCAGTGTACAGTATAGAGTCTGCAGTATACGGTATGTACAGTATAGATTCTGCAGTATACGGTATTTACAGTATAGTGTCTGCAGTATACGGTATGTACAGTATATAGTCTGCAGTATACGGTATGTACAGTATAGTCTGCAGTATACGGTATGTACAGTAGAGTCTGCAGTATACGGTATGTACAGTATAGATTCTGCAGTATATGATATGTACAGTATAGATTCTGCAGTATACGGTATGTACAGCATATAGTCTGCAGTGTACGGTATGTACCGCCCAGTACTAGTCAAATAATGCCCAGTACTAGTCCTATACCGCCCAGTACTAGTCAAATACTGCACAGTACTAGTCCTATACTCGACAGTACTAGTACTATACTGCACAGTACTAGGTTTACAGAATGGTCCTGGGATACAGTGTATGGTATGTAGAGTAGAGTCTGCAGTATACGGTATGTACAGTATATAGTCTGCAGTGTACGGTATGTACAGTATACGGTATTTACAGTATAGTGTCTGCAGTATACGGTATGTACAGTATATAGTCTGCAGTATACGGTATGTACAGTATAGTCTGCAGTATACGGTATGTACAGTATAGAGTATGCAGTGTACGGTATGTACAGTATATATTCTGCAGTATATGATATGTACAGTATAGAGTCTGCAGTATACGGTATGTACAGTATATAGTCTGCAGTGTACGGTATGTACAGTATAGATTCTGCAGTATACGGTATGTACAGTATATAGTCTGCAGTGTACGGTATGTACAGTATAGAGTATGCAGTGTACAGTGTGTACAGTATAGAGTCTACAGCTCCATGCTGATGGATGTTAACCTACTCGTAGTGGAAGCCGATGTCGTGGTTTCCAACCAGAACTACCAGTTCTGTGTCTCTGGGGTGTCTGAACATCTTCTGGAAACGACAGACATCATCCTCCCAGTTCTGTGGAGGGAATAAGAGCAAGTGGACTATTACATAGGAAGAGGAATAAATACAGTCAGTCTATAGGACTATTACATAGACCTGTAGGGAACAAGAGGAATAAATACAGTCAGTCTATAGGACTATTACATAGACCTGTAGGGAACAAGAGGAATAAATACAGTCAGTCTATAGGACTATTACATAGACCTGTAGGGGACAAGAGGAATAAATACAGTCAGTCTATAGGACTATTACATAGACCTGTAGGGAACAAGAGGAATAAATACAGTCAGTCTATAGGACTATTACATAGACCTGTAGGGAACAAGAGGAATAAATACAGTCAGTCTATAGGACTATTACATAGACCTGTAGGGAACAAGAGGAATAAATACAGTCAGTCTATAAGACTATTACATAGACCTGTAGGGAACAAGAGGAATAAATACAGTCAGTCTATAGGACTATTACATAGACCTGTAGGGGACAAGAGGAATAAATACAGTCAGTCTGTAGGACTATTACATAGACCTGTAGGGAACAAGAGGAATAAATACAGTCAGTCTATAGGACTATTATATAGACCTGTAGGGAACAAGAGGAATAAATACAGTCAGTCTATAGGACTATTACATAGACCTGTAGGGGACAAGAGGAATAAATACAGTCAGTCTATAGGACTATTACATAGACCTGTAGGGAACAAGAGGAATAAATACAGCCGGTCTATAGGACTATTACATAGACCTGTAGGGGACAAGAGGAATAAATACAGTCAGTCTATAGGACTATTACATAGACCTGTAGGGAACAAGAGGAATAAATACAGCCGGTCTATAGGACTATTATATAGACCTGTTCAGTGTTTGCCTACTGTTGCTAGAATAACATCGACTCCGCATCAACAGGTTTGATCCTCTTTGCATAATGGCGAAGACTAAGTTACAGGTTCGAATCTCAATTGGACAACGCCAATAATTCGCTGCAGTGTACCCTGTATTAACGGGCTTTTATGGGCACATACCTTTGGAGAGCTCCACTTCCCCTCATCGAACACGTCTCCCAGAATAAAAACGACCTCGGGTCGGAGCAGTGCCAGGGCGGTCTGGAAAGCCCGTTCCATCTGCCATTCTCTGGGTGGCACAGAGACAGACCGACACACTGTCAGCTCAGTGCACCATGCATTATCCGCTCTGTTGTGGTGGTTGACGACTCATCTCCTTGGAGACAGCGTGGATATTGGCTGATAAGAAGAGTCGGGGACGGAAGAACCACTGTACACGCGTCACATGCATTCCCTTGCATAACAGAAACTCGCCCACAAAGTATATGCAAAACATACAATTATTTATTTTCACAATAAAATGCATAGTTAGATCTATTTATCAGGATCACCATTACCTTCGCAGTTTGTCGAACCAGTGCCCTCCGACAGCGCCGAGGAGGTGCGTGTCTGAAAGCACCATAGCGCGGAGAACCTCCGCATTTGGCTGCCCGTCTGCGCTCTTCTCAGCCGCCGGCGCACCATGGTCGATCCCCGGCCAACCACACTGTAATATCGCGGCGTAATAAATCAGATACTCACAGAATATGAACACGCTGCAAACCGCTCCGAACAGGACAATAACGGCGCTGCATACGACGCTCAAGCCCGGCATCATATCTCTATTGTTGTGGTTTTCAG
The DNA here is from genome assembly GCF_016432855.1 of Salvelinus namaycush. Classification (NCBI taxonomy): domain Eukaryota; kingdom Metazoa; phylum Chordata; class Actinopteri; order Salmoniformes; family Salmonidae; genus Salvelinus; species Salvelinus namaycush. The sequence goes on along the minus strand of NW_024059909.1, from coordinate 239,909 downwards.
ATGGCCTGCAATAGTGGCGCGCTGGTGGAGCGGCGGCGTTTCACCAGGCATCGTCTCTTTTTTTCTTCTTCTTCTTCTTCTTCTTTTCAAACCTAAATTTCACAATGTCTTCGTGACGTTCTCATCGCATGGTGTACAATGTTGTTTTTTTAAATTCAAAGATCTGAACGGCGACCGATGACTGCTTGCTCAGGGAGATAAGGTTGAGTGGACTGTTGACAGCTGAGCTGCAAGACGCTGTTTTGTAATGGGTCCCCATTCACGCGTTCGCAGTTGGATGAAGGGTGGAGGAGAGGAGGAGAGGAGGAGAGGGGAGGGGAGGGGAGGGGAGGGAGGGTAGATGTAGTTGATTCTGTTGTCCTTGACCCATGGAATAGTCACGAGGCTCATTCAATCATATAATTTCATATGTAATTTGTAATTCCTGACAATGAGTCTCTAAAGAGGGTCTTTATTGATTGGAGATTCCTCTAGATTTACTGAAATAGGTGTTATTGAGTACTTCCTGTAAAAGCCAGACAGCAAAGACAGTGAATTATATAGCTATGATTATAACAACATTCTTGTCACGTTGGGGGTTAAAATCATATAATACAGCCTTCATTTACAGCACAATGTCATCACATAATAACGATTCCTAATTATAATATAGCCTCGAAATACCATTCAGGACTGGGCTCTGAGATTAGCTAGCTAGCCAATCGATGAAGAGCTCAGGATCATAAGGAACTAGATTATTCCTAACAATTTCTTAAGAGGACCAATGAACAGCTTTAAAGGCACAGTAACCTGCTTCACCAATTTCTTATTTCGCTGAACAAATGAAAAGGCAAAAAAATCCTTGTTTATTCTTACATAACATTTGCTAACAGCAGTCAAACAGCCCAATGCAGAATGAGTGTGAGGTGTAGCTCAGTAACAGTCTCCTGAGAGTGTTTCAGTGCTGTCACAGGGCATTCATACTGTATGTTTACACTGAATTGAGTGGACAGTAGTATCTCTTGACATATTCTTCAATATTAACATCAGGTCAACGCTAAGGTCAACCGACAGGCACAACTGTTTCGTAATGACATCATTGACTTGTAGATGGACCTGGTAAGAAATATAGGACATGGTTCCTTCATTTAAGGAAGACAGTATATGTTCTGGGATACGCCTCTAAGGCTTTTGATTGACAGGTCTAGAAGCTAATAGTGTCAGCGTTCCTTCCTCTTATGTCACAATGGGATTCCGATAGGCAACGGTGTTCCTAATAGCCAGGTTGTACCAGTTGCCTTTCCTTCCTTTATAAGCACAGATCACGATCCTCGCCCAACCATATTCTCCCTGTGAAGCAAACCCAAAATACTGTTCTTAGTATCTTCTTTCCAGATTGATATACAGTCGTAACAGCTTCTCTATGTCAGCTGTTGTTGGTTGAGGAATCAGAAGACGTATTTCATGACAGACAATTGTTCTATTGTAAAAAGGCCCATACTGTGTGTGTGTGTGTGTGTGTGTGTGTGTGTGTGTGTGTGTGTGTGTGTGTGTGTGTGTGTGTGTGTGTGTGTGTGTGTGTGTGTTTAACTATACTGGAGCAGAAGTCCCCAAAAGAATAGTAAACAAACAAACAAACAAACAAACATGTGACCAACTGGCAGGGCACCTTCTAAATGTAATCCGTTACAATTACTAGTTACCTGGCCAAAATTGTAGTCTGATGTAATCTGATTACATTCAGTTACTTTTAGATTACTTTCCACTTAAGAGGCATTAGAAGAAGACAAAAAATAATTTCATAAATCAATGTTAAAGTTTACAAGATCTTCAAGAATAGGACTTGGAAATATGGAAGTATAGAATAGCAAAATTGTTTTATCTGAGCATGACCCCAAAACTAAGGACTTATTAACCAGCCCTACTCTGTTGTCTACGATTGTGTTGTCATGGACGACTGATTGGGCTCATTGATTCCAGTTGAAAAATGAACGCTGAGCTCATGGAATGGCATGCTTAGAGCACTACTGAAAAGGGCTATTTACATGTGGAAAATCTATACCATATTCTGCATTTGCTACAGGAATATATTGTTTACCTTTTTAGTTGGTGACACTTTTATATCTTGATAATATGCAGCTGTTTTAAAGGGCAAATCTACAGATGAGACAATAACAACATGGTCGCCCTGCCTCTGTTTTGGTAAAAAGCTGAGGGGATGGGCCTGGAGAAATGTAACCAGTCTCAGATGAATAGACAGAGATATGGATGCAAGGACTGACCATCCATGATATCAACATTATAGTTATAACCATGTTATGAGGCTATACAGGACTGACCATCCATGATATCAACATTATAGTTATAACCATGTTATGAGGCTATACAGGACTGACCATCCATGATATCAACATTATAGTTATAACCATGTTATGAGGCTATACAGGACTGACCATCCATGATATCAACATTATAGTTATAACCATGTTATGAGGCTATACAGGACTGACCATCCATGATATCAACATTATAGTTATAACCATGTTATGAGGCTACACAGGACTGACCATCCATGATATCAACATTATAGTTATAACCATGTTATGAGGCTATACAGGACTGACCATCCATGATATCAACATTATAGTTATAACCATGTTATGAGGCTATACAGGACTGACCATCCATGATATCAACATTATAGTTATAACCATGTTATGGAGGCTATACAGGACTGACCATCCATGATATCAACATTATAGTTATAACCATGTTATGAGACTATACAGGACTGACCATCCATGATATCAACATTATAGTTTTAACCATGTTATGGAGGCTATACAGGACTGACCATCCATGATATCAACATTATAGTTATAACCATGTTATGAGGCTATACAGGACTGACCATCCATGATATCAACATTATAGTTATAACCATGTTATGGAGGCTATACAGGACTGGCCATCCATGATATCAACATTATAGTTATAACCAGGTTATGAGGCTATACAGGACTGACCATCCATGATATCAACATTATAGTTATAACCATGTTATGAGGCTATACAGGACTGACCATCCATGATATCAACATTATAGTTATAACCATGTTATGGAGGCTATACAAGACTGACCATCCATGATATCAACATTATAGTTATAACCAGGTTATGAGGCTATACAGGACTGACCATCCATGATATCAACATTATAGTTATAACCATGTTATGAGGCTATACAGGACTGACCATCCATGATATCAACATTATAGTTATAACCATGTTATGAGGCTATACAGGACTGACCATCCATGATATCAACATGATAGTTATAACCATGTTATGAGGCTACATAGGATTGACCATCCATGATATCAACATTATAGTTATAACCATGTTATGAGGCTATACAGGACTGACCATCCATGATATCAACATTATAGTTATAACCATGTTATGAGGCTATACAGGACTGACCATCCATGATATCAACATTATAGTTATAACCATGTTATGAGGCTATACAGGACTGACCATCCATGATAACAACATTATAGTTATAACCATGTTATGAGGCTATACAGGACTGACCATCCATGATATCAACATTATAGTTATAACCATGTTATGAGGCTACACAGTGTTTGTTTACATTTACACTGTTTACAAACATTGGAGGAGAACAAGCTTCTATTCTGGGTTCTGATGGAATGTTGACAGAACTGAACTCATGAGGCATTTATAAGTTACATTCTTCAAAAATAAATGGTTATATATATATTATAGTTTTATATATTATATATATAACCATTTATTCTTGAAGAATGTAACTTATAAACATCTATATTTTATATTTAACCTTTTATTTAACAAGGCAAGTCAGTTAAAAACAAATTCTTATTTACAATGACGGCCTACACCGGCCAAACCCTAACCCGGACGACGCTGGGCCAATTGTGGTACGCCCTATGGGACTCCCAATCATGGCTGGTTGTGATACAGCCTGGAATTGAACCAGGGTCTGTAATGACGCCTCTAGCACTGAGATGCAGTGCCTTAGACCGCTGCGCCACACTATATATGTGTATATATACACTGCCGTTCAAAGGTTTGGGGTCACTTAGACATGTCCTTGTTTTTGAAAGAAAACTTTTTTGTCCATTAAAATAACATCAAATTGATCAGAAAATCAGCGTAGACATTGTTAATGTTGTAAATTACTATTGTAGCTGGAAACAACAGATTTTTTATGGAATATCTACATAGGTGTACAGAGGTCCATTATCAGCAACCATCACTCCTGTGTTCCAATGCCACTTTGTGTTAGCTAATCCAAGTTTATCATTTTAAAAGACTAATTGATCATTAGAAAACCCTTTTGCAATTATATTAGCACAGCTGAAAACTGTTGTTCTGATTTTAAAGAAGCAATAAAACTGGCCTTCTTTAGACTAGTTGAGTATCTGGAGCATCAGCATTTGTGGGTTCGATTACAGGCTCAAAATGGTCAGAAACAAAGTCCTTTCTTCTGAAACTCATCAGTCTATTATTGTTCTGAGAAATGAAGGTTATTCCATGCGAGAAATTGCCAAGAAACTGAAGATCTCGTACAACGCTGTGTACTACTCCCTTCACAGAACAGCGCAAACTGGCTCTAACCAGAATAGAAAGAGGAGTGGGAGGCCCCGGTGCACAACTGAGCAAGAGGACAAGTACATTAGAGTGTCTAGTTTGAGAAACAGATGCCTCACAAGTCCTCAACTGGAAGCTTCATTAAGTAGTACCCGCAAAACACCAGTCTCAATGTCAACAGTGAAGAGGATGGGATGCTGCCCTTCTAGGCAGAGTTCCTCTGTCCAGTCTCAACGTCAACAGTGAAGAGGCGACTCGGGGATGCTGGCCTTCTAGGCAGAGTTCCTCTGTCCAGTCTCAACGTCAACAGTGAAGAGGCGACTCGGGGATGCTGACCTTCTAGGCAGAGTTCCTCTGTCCAGTGTCTGTGTTCTTTTGCCCATCTTAATCTTTTCTTTTTATTGGCCAGTCTGAGAAATGGCTTTTTCTTTGCAACTCTGCCATTCAAGGGTTTTTATTATTTTTAAATGTTTTGATCCATCAAACACTTTGTGTCATTATAGTGGTCTCTGATTGGTGGTCATCATTTGATGTGTCATTATAGTGGTCTCTGATTGGTGGTCATCATTTGATGTGTCATTATAGTGGTCTCTGATTGGTGGTCATCATTTGATGTGTCATTATAGTGGTCTCTGATTGGTGGTCATCATTTGATGTGTCATTATAGTGGTCTCTGATTGGTGGTCATCATTTGATGTGTAATTATAGTGGTTTCTGATTGGTGGTCATCATTTGATGTGTCATTATAGTGGTCTCTGATTGGTGGTCATCATTTGATGTGTCATTATAGTGGTCTCTGATTGGTGGTCATCATTTGATGTGTAATTATAGTGGTTTCTGATTGGTGGTCATCCTTTGATGTGTCATTATAGTGGTCTCTGATTGGTGGTCATCATTTGATGTGTCATTATAGTGGTCTCTGATTGGTGGTCATCATTTGATGTGTAATTATAGTGGTTTCTGATTGGTGGTCATCATTTGATGTGTCATTATAGTGGTCTCTGATTGGTGGTCATCATTTGATGTGTCATCATAGTGGTCTCTGATTGGTGGTCATCATTTGATGTGTCATCGTAGTGGTCTCTGATTGGTGGTCATCATTTGATGTGTCATCGTAGTGGTCTGACTCTCTCAGGTGGAACAAACTTAAACTTGCGCCTTTTTTTTCAAAGCTGATTTGAATGTCATTGAGAAAACAGAGAAGTGTCAGATTTATTTCCGCAAACATCCTTTCTGAATTTTTAAAGTAATCATTTCGTTTTTCAAAAGTATCTGTAATCTGATTATAATATTTTAGCTGGTAACGTAGCGGGTTACAGTTACCGTTTTTTGTTGTAATCCCTTACATGTAATCTGTTACTCTGTCAACTGGTGACATTTTGTTAGTCCCCACAAGGTCAAAGGTTAGAGTTAGTGTTCGAATTATGTTTAGGAGCTAGAGTTAGTTTTAGGGTTAAGGTTAGGTTTAGAGTTAGGGAAAATAGGATTTTGAAAAGGACTGAATTGTGTGTGTATCCTGTGTGGTTTGTGTGTGTGTGGAGACGTACTCAGAAGTTTCTCCCCACCCAGTGCTCTTTCCCGTCCTCAGTCACCCTCCAGCCTGCTGCTGAGATGATATGGTTAATGAGAGACAAGGGGCGGAATTGATCAAACACCACAACACGCCTCCAGGCCGTCACACACCACAGCTGAGGAGAGGACAATGGTCACAATGTGAGAGAGAGGCTTATCAAAGAAAAACAACTAAACACGTTACATAAGGAATGTTGTTTTCTGTATTTCACATATTACATATAATAGACAGCAGAGGAGGCTCCTCAGAGGAGAAAGGGGAGGACCATCCTCAGGGAATTTCATAAATATAGTAAAACCTTAAAGTTATCCTTTTTAGATAAAACTATACTAAATATATTCACATCACCAAATAACTGTTTAAAACACACTGTTTTGCAATGAAGGTCTAAAGTAATCTCAACAGCACTCTGTAGGGTAGCACCATGGTGTAGCCGGAGGACAGCTAGCTTCCGTCCTCCTCTTGGTACATTGACTTCAATACAAAACCTAGGAGGCTCATGGTTCTCACCTCCTTCCATAGACGTACACAGTAATTATGACAACTTCCGGATGACGTCCTCCAACCTATCAGAGCTCTTGCAGTGTGAACTGACATGTTGTCCAACCAATCAAAGGATCAGAGAATGAATCTAGTACTGAAAGCATAAGCTATAGCTAGATAGCACTGCAGTGCATAAAATGTGGTGAGTAGTTGACTCAAAGAGAGAGAAAGACAAGAGTTGAACAGTTTTGAACAAATTAGTTTGTTTAAAAAAATAGAGAGAGAGAGAGAGAGAGAGAGAGAGAGAGAGAGAGAGAGAGAGAGAGAGAGAGAGAGAGAGAGAGAGAGAGAGCGCTATATTTGGTTGTATTTGATTAAACGTTCACTAGTTTAGCCTATTGAAACACCCAGCTCAAACAGAGAGGGATGCTATGTTACTGGAACTCTTCCAATTCAAGCTTTTGGTTTTCTAAATGTATTACCACCGGGCCCGCCGGTGTAACTGCTTAACTGCTTTCAAACTGCATAATTGTAGCGGTTTAGATCTAGTAGCTACACTACATGACCAAAAGTATGTGGACACCTGCTCATCGAACATCTCATTCCAAAATCATGGGCATTAATATGGAGTTGGTCCCCTCCCCTTTGCTGCTATAACAGCCTCCACTCTTCTGGGAAGGCTTTCCACTAGATGTTGGAACATTGCTGCTATAACAGCCTCCACTCTTCTGGGAAGGCTTTCCACTAGATGTTGGAACATTGCTGCTATAACAGCTTCCACTCTTCTGGGAAGGCTTTCCACTAGATGTTGGAACATTGCTGCTATAACAGCTTCCACTCTTCTGGGAAGGCTTTCCACTAGATGTTGGAACATTGCTGCTATAACAGCTTCTCCACTCTTCTGGGAAGGCTTTCCACTAGATGTTGGAACATTGCTGCTGTAACAGCCTCTACTCTTCTGGGAAGGCTTTCCACTAGATTTTGGAACATTGCTGCTATAACAGCCTCCACTCTTCTGGGAAGGTTTTCCACTAGATGTTGGAACATTGCTGCTATAACAGCTTCCACTCTTCTGGGAAGGCTTTCCACTAGATGTTGGAACATTGCTGCTATAACAGCCTCCACTCTTCTGGGAAGGCTTTCCACTAGATGTTGGAACATTGCTGCTATAACAGCCTCCACTCTTCTGGGAAGGCTTTCCACTAGATGTTGGAACATTGCTGCCATAACAGCCTCCACTCTTCTGGGAAGGCTTTCCACTAGATTTTGGAACATTGCTGCTATAACAGCCTCCACTCTTCTGGGAAGGTTTTCCACTAGATGTTGGAACATTGCTGCTATAACAGCTTCCACTCTTCTGGGAAGGCTTTCCACTAGATGTTGGAACATTGCTGCTATAACAGCCTCCACTCTTCTGGGAAGGCTTTCCACTAGATGTTGGAACATTGCTGCTATAACAGCCTCCACTCTTCTGGGAAGGCTTTCCACTAGATGTTGGAACATTGCTGCTATAACAGCCTCCACTCTTCTGGGAAGACGTTCCACTAGATGTTGGAACATTGCTGCTATAACAGCCTCCACTCTTCTGGGAAGGCTTTCCACTAGATGTTGGGACATTGCTGCCATAACAGCCTCCACTCTTCTGGGAAGGCTTTCCTCTAGATGTTGGAACATTGCTGCTATAACAGCCTCCACTCTTCTGGGAAGGCTTTCCACAAGCGCATTAGTGAGGTCGGGCACTGGCGGTTGGGCGGTTAGGCCTGGCTCGCTGACGGCTTTACAATTCATCCCAAAGGTGTTCGATGGAGTTGAGGTCAGGACTCTGTGCAGGCCAGTCAAGTTCTTCCACAACGATTTTCGACAAACCATTTCTGTATGGACTTCGCTTTGTGCACGTGGGCATTGTCATGCTGAAACAGGACAGGCCCTTCCCGAAACTGACAGAATCATCTAGAATGTCATTGAATGCTGTAGCGTTAAGATTTCCCTTCACTGGAACTAAGGGGCCCGAACCATGTAAAACAGCCCCAGACCATTATTCCTCCTTCACCAAACTTTACAGTTGGCACTAATCATTCGGGCACTTGCGTTCTCCACTTCACGGCCGAGCCGTTGTTGCTCCTAGACGTTTCCATTTCACAACAACAGCACGTACAGTTGACCGGGGCAGCTCTAGCCGGGCAGAAATTTGACAAACTGACTTGTTGGTAAGGTGGAATCTTATGACGGTGCCACGTTGAAAGTCAAAGAGCTCTTCAGTACGGCCACTCGTCTCTCAATTTAAAATGGTCAATACTTTGCCCCTTGATAACCAGCGCACTTCTGATGTTGTAAAAGCGTTACATGGTTGCTGCCCGTGTCATTGCATAGTGCAGAAAATACATGAGAGTTCAGGGGCCTTGCTTTAACAAAGTTAACCATTTTCACTGTAGTGTTCAAAACGTCTTTCAAGCTGTCAGGCATTCCCTTGGCAGCAAGAGCCTCTCGGTGGATGCTGCAGTGACACCCAAGTGGCGTCGGGAGCAACTGCTTGCACGCGCGTTACCACTCCACTATGGTCTCCCTGTCATGGCTTTAGCGTCATCAGTACAGATACCAACACATCTTGACCACCAAAGTCCAGTTGATGTCACAAAGCCGTCCAGTACTTTAAAAATATCCTCTCCTGTTGTCCTGGTTACCGATGGTTTGCAGAAGAGGATGTCTTCCTTAATTGACCCCCCATAAACGTAAAGGACATATACCAGGAGCTGTGCCAGGCCCGCCACGTCTGTTGACTCATCCAGATGTTTCAAAACATCTCCTGCCGCGTCAATGATGCGTCGTGAAACAGTGTTGTTTGATGAAGGCATTGTCTGTATAGTTTTTTGGGCCTTTTCCCCCCAGCATTGTCCCAGCCATATCTGCGGCAGCAGGAAGAATTAAGTCCTCCACAATAGTATGGGGCTTGCCTGTCCTAGCCACTCGGTAGCTCACCATATAAGACGCTTCTAGCCCCTTCTTATTAATGGTATCTGCTGCTTTTATACATGTCTTACTACTCGAAAGTTTTGTTTGCCAACGTTTATTTTGCATTGTTTAGAAGGAGTGTAAGGGCAAATGTAGTTATTCCTTACTTGTTCTGCCCACCACAGAGCCCCATAAAACCTAGTTGTCAAACAGGGAAATGGTTCCAATCATTTTTCCACCATTCATTTTTCCCACATGGGATTTTAGAAACACTTAAAATAAGGGCTGTGTTTCCTGTAGGCTTACCCTGGCGTGACGTTTTGATAACCATGTAAATCTCTCTAGGACAAGGTGACTTTTATATATTTTTTTAATTTTAAATAAAATGTCATAAATTACAATACAATAACGAATAAACACAGGACATCACTACAAATATGTTTTCTCTTAAGAAACATAAAAACACATTAAAGTAAAGAAAATCAATAAAAGTTGTAAGAATATTTTTGGGTTTGTTATTAATACATTTTATGAAATATTTGATTTCAAGTAAAAATATATTACATTTGTTTGTGTATGTAAAATTTACCCAGAGAGAATGAATAAATTAATGATTTTGTTTTAATTTGAATAATATCATATTACATCATTCATTGTGAATACATGGGTCTTATTCATGAAATTAAAAATGTAATTCATTAAATTAAAAAAATGTAAATACTGAACTCGCTCCAAAATAACATCACAGAGTCACACTCATAAAACATGTGTATAACAGTTTCCCCTTCTTTATCACAGAACGGCAGATGTCCAAGTTATTACAAGGGTATATTTTGTGCAATATGTTAAAGTTAATTTATTTTACTTTATTTGATATACAAAATTTAAGAGGTAGCAAAACCAAGCTTTCTTCCATTCGTTTCAGTAATATGTGTGTTCCAGAAGAATTTCCCCTCTAGGAGAGATCTTGTTCTTGGACTGAAAAAGTTCCCTGAAGAATGTGTTATTACATGTGTTATCCAGCAGGGGGCAGCCTTCTAACATACATTGTATATCTATCTTGACATATTCTCCAAAACACGAATGAGATGACATTAATTGAGTCATTTATGAAGGTATTACTTTGCATATAGAATTAAATTATTTATAATGTATCTGGTAAGTTATATGTTTCTAATAACTTCCTATAAGAGAGAGTATATTCCCTTCTTTATTAAATATATCAAGCACAAATATCATATTTATTTCAAACCACTTAGGGATGAATAAAGACTTGTTTATAACAACATTATCTTTGTTGTTCCACAGAAGTGTTTTGCGTCGGGGAGAAGTTGTGGCCATTTTGTAGAGTTGTAGACTTTCTAGTCTGAAAATAGGCTTATTTGTGAAATCTGGACAAATTGATGGGTAATTTTGCTAAAGAAAAGTTACACTTGGAAAACCGAATTTACAACAACAAAATAATATGACGAGGTATTGTTATGAATTCAGAGCTAAGCATACATCTTTTTTTCCAGTTTATTTGAAAGGTATTGTTGATATCAATGAAGTCTAGTACTTCAAGCCCACCATCAGCTCTTTGGTTTGATATTACAGACTTCTTGTGTTGTTTATTTGTCCATATAAAGTCTAGGAAAGTGTTGTTGATATCCTTGCTGGTTTGATCAGCTACAGATAAGGAGAGAGCAGGACAGACAAAACCGTGACAGACCCTCTGCTTTGGACAGTAAACCCCGTCCAATACTAGAGAGGTCACGTTGGAGCCTGTTATTAAAGAGGGATTTAGTTTTCTTTAATCTCTGAGAGAAATTGAGATGTTGACGGACAATATAGCTTTTCGCCATGTGTACCCCTAAATATTTCACGTTATCTTTCACCGGAATATTCTCAACAGATTGGTAATTTGAGTTACGTATGGACAATATTTCACATGATCTTTCACCGGAATATTCTCAACAGATTGTTAATTTGAGTTACGTATGGACAATATTTCTCAATTAAATTCCAGACCAGAAGCAGGAGAGAATGATTTGATAATATTAAGTGTAATAGCAATTTGATCCTTTAATAATCAGAGCTGCTAATTGAGATATATTTGGACCTTTTTAACAAAAAAGTGTACAACAATGTAAATACAACAATTTTTTCCATCTACGTAACATTGCAAAAATCAGACATTTTCTGTCCAAAAATGATGCAGAAAAAATTTATCCATGTTTTTGTTACTTCTAGGTTAGACTACTGCAATGCTCTACTTTCCGGCTACCTGGATAAAGCACTAAATAAACTTCAGTTAGTGCTAAATACGGCTGCTAGAATCCTGACTAGAACCAAGAAATTTGATCATATTACTCCAGTGCTAGCTTCCCTACACTGGCTTCCTGTTAAGGCAAGGGCTGATTTCAAGGTTTTACTGTTAACCTATAAAGCGTTACATGGGCTTGCTCCTACCTATCTTTCCGAGTTGGTCCTGCCGTACATACCTACACGTGCGCTACGGTCACAAGACGCAGGCCTCCTAATTGTCCCTAGAATTTCTAAGCAAACAGCTGGAGGCAGGGCTTTCTCCTATAGATCTCCATTTTTATGGAATGGTCCGCCTACCCATGTGAGAGACGCAGACTCGGTCTCAACCTTTAAGTCTTTACTGAAGACTTATCTCTTCAGTAGGTCATATGATTGAGTGTAGTCTGGCCCAGGAGTGTGAAGGTGAACGGAAAGGCTCTGGAGCAACGAACCGCCCTTGCTGTCTCTGCCTGGCCGGTTCCCCTCTCTCCACTGGGATTCTCTGCCTCTAACCCTATTACAGGGGCTGAGTCACTGGCTTACTGGTGCTCTTTCATGCCGTCCCTAGGAGGGGTGCGTCACTTGAGTGGGTTGAGTTACTGACGTGATCTTCCTGTCTGGGTTGGTGCCCCCCCCTTGGTTTGTGCTGTGGTGGAGATCTTTGTGGGCTATACTCAGCCTTGTCTCAGGATTGTAAGTTGGTGGTTGAAGATATCCCTCTAGTGGTGCGGGGGCTGTGCTTTGGCAAAGTGGGTGGGGTTATATCCTTCCTGTTTGGCCCTGTCCGGGGGTATCATCGGATGGGGCCACAGTGTCTCCTGACCCCTCCTGTCTCAGCCTCCAGTATTTATGCTGCAGTAGTTTATGTGTCGGGGGGCTAGGGTCAGTTGGTTATATCTGGAGGACTTCTCCTGTCTTATCCGGTGTCCTGTGTGAATTTAAGTATGCTCTCTCTAATTCTCTCCTTCTCTCTTTCTTTCTCTCTCTCGGAGGACCTGAGCCCTAGGACCATGCGTCAGGACTACCGGGCATGATGACTCCTTGCTGTCCCCAGTCCACCTGGCCTTGCTGCTGTTCCAGTTTCAACTGTTCTGCCTGCGGCTATGGAACCCTGACCTGTCCACCGGACGTGCTACCTGTCCCAGACCTGCTGTTTTCAACTCTCTAGAGACCGCAGGAGCGGTAGAGATACTCTTAATGATCGGCTATGAAAAGCCAACTGACATTTACTCCTGATTATTATTTGACCATGCTGGTCATTTATGAACATTTGAACATCTTGGCCATGTTCTGTTATAATCTCCACCCGGCACAGCCAGAAGAGGACTGGCCACCCCTCATAGCCTGGTTCCTCTCTAGGTTTCTTCCTAGGTTTTGGCCTTTCTAGGGACTTTTTCCTAGCCACCGTGCTTCTACACCTGCATTGCTTGCTGTTTGGGGTTTTAGGCTGGGTTTCTGTACAGCACTTCGAGATATTAGCTGATGTACGAAGGGCTATATAAAATAAACTTGATTTGATTTGATAAGGAACTTGTGTTTTATTGTATTAAATGTTTTACAAAAGTAGAGGAATAAAATAGTGCAACTAAACAGCTGATGATAAAAGTATATCCTTCTGAATCAACGTAATCAGCGTAATCAATCAAGTCTAAAACGAACCTAATGTTACAGCTGATGTAGCGACCTTTCATGAAACCAGTTTGCGTTTCATTAGTAAGGTGGTTTAGGTCCATTTTAAGTCTATTAGCATATTCTAAAGTTATCCATTTATAATCTGTACTTAATATAATCCGTCTCCAATGACCTATGAAAAGGGGATCTTTATCAGGTGTTGGTATTACAGGTAATAACCCCTTGCTCCATGGTAGTAATCATCTCACTGTAAACTAGACCTTCTTGGAACATGTTGAATACTGGTCCGTCTAAGTCACCCTCCAGCCTGCTGCTGAGATGATATGGTTAATGAGAGACAAGGGGCGGAATTGATCAAATACCACAACACGCCTCCAGGCCGTCACACACCACAGCTGAGGAGAGGACAACGGTCACAATGTGAGAGAGAGGCTTATCAAAGAAAAACAACTAAACACGTTACATAAGGAATGTTGTTTTCTGTATTTCACATATTACATATAATAGACAGCAGAGGAGGCTCCTCAGAGGAGAAAGGGGAGGACCATCCTCAGGGAATTTCATAAATATAGTAAAACCTTAAAGTTATCATTTTTAGATAAAACTATACTAAATATATTCACATCACCAAATAACTGTTTAAAACACACTGTTTTGCAATGAAGGTCTAAAGTAATCTCAACAGCACTCTGTAGGGTAGCACCATGGTGTAGCCGGAGGACCGCTAGCTTCCGTCCTCCTCTTGGTACATTGACTTCAATACAAAACCTTGGAGGTTCATGGTGCTCACCTCCTTCCACAGACTTCCACAGTAATTATGACAACTTCCGGATGACATCCACCAACCTATCAGAGCTCTTGCAGCATGAACTGACATGTTGTCCAACTAATCAAAGGATCAGAGAAGGAATCTAGTACTGAAAGCATAAGCTACAGCTAGATAGCACTGCAGTGCATAAAATGTGGTGAGTAGTTGACTCAAAGAGAGAGAAAGACAAGAGTTGAACAGTTTTGAACGAGAGAGAGAGAGAGAGAGAGAGAGAGAGAGAGAGAGAGAGAGAGAGAGCTATATTTGGTTGTATTTGATTAAACGTTCACTAGTTTAGCCTATTGAAACACCCAGCTCAAACAGAGAGGGATGCTATGTTACTGGAACTCTTCCAATTCAAGCTTTTGGTTTTCTAAATGTATTACCACCGGGCCCGCCGGTGTAACTGCTTAACTGCTTTCAAACTGTATAATTGTAGTGGTTTAGATCTAGTAGCTACACTACATGACCAAAAGTATGTGGACACCTGCTCATCGAGCATCTCATTCCAAAATCATGGGCATTAATATGGAGTTGGTCCCCTCCCCTTTGCTGCTATAACAGCCTCCACTCTTCTGGGAAGGCTTTCCACTAGATGATGGAACATTGCTGCTATAACAGCTTCCACTCTTCTGGGAAGGCTTTCCACTAGATGTTGGAACATTGCTGCTATAACAGCTTCTCCACTCTTCTGGGAAGGCTTTCCACTAGATGTTGGAACATTGCTGCTATAACAGCTTCCACTCTTCTGGGAAGGCTTTCCACTAGATGTTGGAACATTGCTGCTATAACAGCTTCTCCACTCTTCTGGGAAGGCTTTCCACTAGATGTTGGAACATTGCTGCTATAACAGCCTCCACTCTTCTGGGAAGGCTTTCCACTAGATGTTGGAACATTGCTGCTATAACAGCCTCCAATCTTCTGGGAAGGCTTTCCACTAGATGTTGGAACATTGCTGCTATAACAGCCTCCACTCTTCTGGGAAGGCTTTCCACTAGATGTTGGAACATTGCTGCTGTAACAGCCTCTACTCTTCTGGGAAGGCTTTCCACTAGATGTTGAAACATTGCTGCTATAACAGCCTCCACTCTTCTGGGAAGGCTTTCCACTAGATTTTGGAACATTGCTGCTATAACAGCCTCCACTCTTCTGGGAAGGTTTTCCACTAGATGTTGGAACATTGCTGCTATAACAGCCTCCACTCTTCTGGGAAGGCTTTCCACTAGATGTTGGAACGTTGCTGCTATAACAGCTTCCACTCTTCTGGGAAGGCTTTCCACTAGATGTTGGAACATTGCTGCTATAACAGCCTCCACTCTTCTGGGAAGGCTTTCCACTAGATTTTGGAACATTGCTGCTATAACAGCTTCCACTCTTCTGGGAAGGCTTTCCACTAGATGTTGGAACATTGCTGCCATAACAGCCTCCACTCTTCTGGGAAGGCTTTCCACTAGATGTTGGAACATTGCTGCCATTGCTTTCCACAAGCGCATTAGTGAGGTCGGGCACTGATGTTGGGCGATTAGGCCTGGCTCGCTGACGGCTTTACAATTCATCCCAAAGGTGTTCGATGGAGTTGAGGTCAGGACTTTGTGCAGGCCAGTCAAGTTCTTCCACAACGATTTTCGACAAACCATTTCTGTATGGACTTCGCTTTGTGCACGTGGGCATTGTCATGCTGAAACAGGACAGGGCCTTCCCAAAACTGACAATCATCTAGAATGTCATTGAATGCTGTAGCGTTAAGATTTCCCTTCACTGGAACTAAGGGGCCCGAACCATGTAAAACAGCCCCAGACCATTATTCCTCCTTCACCAAACTTTACAGTTGGCACTAATCATTCGGGCACTAGCGTTCTCCACTTCACGGCCGAGCCGTTGTTGCTCCTAGACGTTTCCATTTCACAACAACAGCACGTACAGTTGACCGGGGCAGCTCTAGCCGGGCAGAAATTTGACAAACTGACTTGTTGGTAAGGTGGAATCTTATGACGGTGCCACGTTGAAAGTCAAAGAGCTCTTCAGTACGGCCACTCGTCTCTCAATTTAAAATGGTCAATACTTTGCCCCTTGATAACCAGCGCACTTCTGATGTTGTAAAAGCGTTACATGGTTGCTGCCCGTGTCATTGCATAGTGCAGAAAATACATGAGAGTTCAGGGGCCTTGCTTTAACAAAGTTAACCATTTTCACTGTAGTGTTCAAAACGTCTTTCAAGCTGTCAGGCATTCCCTTGGCAGCAAGAGCCTCTCGGTGGATGCTGCAGTGACACCCAAGTGGCGTCGGGAGCAACTGCTTGCACGCGCGTTACCACTCCACTATGGTCTCCCTGTCATGGCTTTAGCGTCATCAGTACAGATACCAACACATCTTGACCACCAAAGTCCAGTTGATGTCACAAAGCCGTCCAGTACTTTAAAAATATCCTCTCCTGTTGTCCTGGTTACCGATGGTTTGCAGAAGAGGATGTCTTCCTTAATTGACCCCCCATAAACGTAAAGGACATATACCAGGAGCTGTGCCAGGCCCGCCACGTCTGTTGACTCATCCAGATGTTTCAAAACATCTCCTGCCACGTCAATGATGTGTCGTGAAACAGTGTTGTTTGATAAAGGCATTGTCTGTATAGTTTTTTGGGCCTTTTCCCCCCAGCATTGTCCCAGCCATATCTGCGGCAGCAGGAAGAATTAAGTCCTCCACAATAGTATGGGGCTTGCCTGTCCTAGCCACTCGGTAGCTCACCATATAAGACGCTTCTAGCCCCTTCTTATTAATGGTATCTGCTGCTTTTATACATGTCTTACTACTCGAAAGTTTTGTTTGCCAACGTTTATTTTGCATTGTTTAGAAGGAGTGTAAGGGCAAATGTAGTTATTCCTTACTTGTTCTGCCCACCATGATTCATTTGCTCCCACATAATACCCATAAAACCTAGTTGTCAAACAGGGAAATGGTTCCAATCTTTTTTCCACCATTCATTTTTCCCATCTGGGATTTTAGAAAGACTTAAAATAAGGGCTGTGTTTCGTGTAGGCTTACCCTGGTGTGACGTTTTGATAACCATGTAAATCTCTCTAGGACAAGGTGACTTTTATATATTTTTTTACATTTGAAATAAAATGTCATAAATTACAATACAATAACGAATAAACACAGGACATCACTACAAATATGTTTTCTCTTAAGAAACATAAAAACACATTAAAGTAAAGAAAATCAATAAAAGTTTTAAGAATATTTTGGGGTTTGTTATTAATACATTTTATGAAATATTTGATTTCAAGTAAAAATATATTACATTTGTTTGTGTATGTAAAATTTACCCAGAGAGAATGAATAAATTAATGATTTTGTTTTAATTTGAATAATATCATATTACATCATTCATTGTGAATACATGGGTCTTATTCATGAAATTAAAAATGTAATTCATTAAATTAAAAAAATGTAAATACTGAACTCGCTCCAAAATAACATCACAGAGTCACACTCATAAAACATGTGTATAACAGTTTCCCCTTCTTTATCACAGAAAGGCAGATGTCCAAGTTATTACAAGGGTATATTTTGTGCAATATGTTAAAGTTAATTTATTTTACTTTATTTGATATACAAAATTTAAGAGGTAGCAAAACCAAGCTTTCTTCCATTCGTTTCAGTAATATGTGCGTTCCAGAAGAATTTCCCCTCTAGGAGAGATCTTGTTCTTGGACTGAAAAAGTTCCCTGAAGAATGTGTTATTACATGTGTTATCCAGCAGGGGGCAGCCTTCTAAGATACATTGTATATCTATCTTGACATATTCTCCAAAACACGAATGAGATGACATTAATTGAGTCATTTATGAAGGTATTACTTTGCATATAGAATTAAATTATTTAAAATGTATTTGGTAAGTTATATGTTTCTAATAACTTCCTATAAGAGAGAGTATATTCCCTTCTTTATTAAATATATCAAGCACAAATATCATATTTATTTCAAACCACTTGGGGAAGAATAAAGACTTGTTTTTAACAACAGTATATTTGTTGTTCCACAGAAGTGTTTTGCGGGGAGAAGTTGTGGCCATTTTGTGGAGTTGTAGAGTTTCTAGTCTGAAAATAGGCTTGTTTGTGAAATCTGGACAAATTGATGGGTAATTTTGCTAAAGAATTTTGCTACACTTGGAAAACCGAATTTACAACAAAAAAAATATGACAAGGAATGAAGTATCGTTATGAATTCAGAGCTAAGCAATACATATTTTTATCCAGTTTATTTGAAACGTATTTTTGATATCAATGAAGTCTAGTACTTCAAGCCCACCATCAGCTCTTTGGTTTGATATTACAGACTTCTTAAGTTTGTGTTGTTTATTTGCCCATATAAAGTCTAGGAAAGTGTTGTTGATATCCTTGCTGGTTTGATCAGCTACAGATAGGGATAGAGCATGGCAGACAAAAACGTGACGGACCCTCTGCTTTAGACAGTAAACCCCGTCCAATACTAGAGAGGTCAAGTTGGAGCCGGTTATTAAAGAGGGATTTAGTTTTCTTTAATCTCTGAGAGAAATTGAGATGTTGACGGACAATATAGCTTTTCGCCATGTGTACCCCTAAATATTTCACGTTATCTTTCACCGGAATATTCTCAACAGATTGGTAATTTGAGTTACGTATGGACAATATTTCACATGATCTTTCACCGGAATATTCTCAACAGATTGGTAATTTGAGTTACGTATGGACAATATTTCTCAATTAAATTCCAGACCAGAAGCAGAAGAGAATGATTTGATAATATTAAGTGTAATAGCAATTTGATCCTTTTAGAGACAGAGCTGCTAATTGAGATATATTTGGACCTTTTTAACAAAAAAGTGTACAACAATGTAACAGGAACTTGTGTTCTATTGTATTAAATGTTTTTACAAAAGTAGAGGAATAAAATAATGCAATTTAACAGCTGATGGTAAAAGTATATCCATCTGAGTCAACGTAATCAGCGTAATCAATCAAGTCTAAAATGAACCACTGATGTAGCGACCTTTCATGAAACCAGTTTGCGTTTCATTAGTAAGGTGGTTTAGGTCCATTTTATGTCTATTAGCATATGCTGAAGTTATCCATTTATAATCTGTACTTAATATAATCCGTCTCCAATGACCTATGAAAAGGGGATCTTTATCAGGTGTTGGTATTACAGGTAATAACCCCTTGCTCCATGGTAGTAATCATCTCACTGTAAACTAGACCTTCTTGGAACATGTTGAATACTGGTCCGTCTAAATGTTCCCAACATTTTAAAATGCAATTCCACAGAAAGACCATCTGTCCCCAGGTGCTTTGTCCTTCCTCATAGATTTTAAGAGCATCTCTAATCTCTACTGTAGAACACTCATCTTCACATTTGGACTTGAACTAATTGGATCATGGATCATGGATCATGGATCATGGATCATGGACATGTTTCATAATATGTCCACATTCAATCCCATTAAAACTAGATTCAAACAGATTTTCATAAAAAGAATACACACAGTTTACACAAAGGTCTTGTCAATATTTAAGGCAGAAAGAGATGTTCTCTTACAGTTCCTTTTTTTGTAAGAGCAGAAAAATATCTTGTGTTTTTCTTACCCTCGTCGACCTATCTCGCCTCCAGATGAGGCGAGATAGGACCCTTTAGTTAAATCACATTTGATCTACACTGAAACAAAAATATAAACGCAACATGTAAAGTGTTGGTCCCATGTTTCATGAGCTGAAATAAAAGATCCCAGAAATGTTCCATTCATGCAAAAAGCTTATTTCTCTCAAATGTTGTGCACAAATTTGTTTCCATCCCTGTTAGTGAGCATTTCTCCTTTGCCAAGATAATCCATCCACCTGACAGGTGTAGCATATCAAGAAGCTGATTAAACGGCATTATCATTACACAGGTGCACCTTGTGCTGGGGGCAATTAAAGGCCACTCTAAAATGTGCAGTTTTGTCACACAACACAATGCCACAGATGTGTCAAGTTTTGAGGGAGAGTTCAATTGGCATGCTGACTGCAGGAATGTCCACTAGAGTTGTTGAAAGAGAATTTAATGTACATTTTTCTACCATAAGCTGCCCCCAACTTTGTTTTATAGAATTTGGAGGTACGTCCAACCTGCCTCACAACTGCAGACCACGTGTAACCACGCCAACCCAGGACGACAGCGTGTTCCAATTCCCGCCAATATCCAGCAACTTCGCACAGCCATTGAAGAGGAGTGGGACAACATTCCACAGGCCACAATCAACAGCCTGATCAACTCTATGCGAGGGAGATGTGTCGAGCTGCGTGAGGCAAATGGTGGTCACACCAGATACCGACTGGTTTTCTGATCCACACCCCTACCTTTATAAAAAACTATCTGTGACCAACAGATTCACATCTGCATTTCCAGTCATGTGAAATCCATAGATTAGGGCCTAATGAATTTATTTCAGTTGACTGATAGTAAAGAAACTCCCTGTATCGACCACTGTCAGTTTATATTAAAGAAACGGCATGTATCGACCCCAGTCAGTTTATATTATAGAAACGGCATGTATCGACCACAGTCAGTTTATATTATAGAAACGGCATGTATCGACCACAGTCAGTTTATATTATAGAAACGGCATGTATCGACCACAGTCAGTTTATATTATAGAAACGGCATGTATCGACCCCAGTCAGTTTATATTATAGAAACGGCATGTATCGACCACAGTCAGTTTATATTATAGAAACGGCATGTATCGACCCCAGTCAGTTTATATTAAAGAAACGGCATGTATCGACCCCAGTCAGTTTATATTATAGAAACGGCATGTATCGACCCCAGTCAGTTTATATTAAAGAAACGGCATGTATCGACCACAGTCAGTTTATATTAAAGAAACGGCATGTATCGACCACAGTCAGTTTATATTATAGAAACGGCATGTATCGACCACAGTCAGTTTATATTATAGAAACGGCATGTATCGACCACAGTCAGTTTATATTATAGAAACGGCATGTATCGACCCCAGTCAGTTTATATTATAGAAACGGCATGTATCGACCACAGTCAGTTTATATTATAGAAACGGCATGTATCGACCCCAGTCAGTTTATATTATAGAAACGGCATGTATCGACCCCAGTCAGTTTATATTATAGAAACGGCATGTATCGACCACAGTCAGTTTATATTATAGAAACGGCATGTATCGACCCCAGTCAGTTTATATTATAGAAACGGCATGTATCGACCACAGTCAGTTTATATTATAGAAACGGCATGTATCGACCCCAGTCAGTTTATATTATAGAAACGGCATGTATCGACCCCAGTCAGTTTATATTATAGAAACGGCATGTATCGACCACAGTCAGTTTATATTAAAGAAACGGCATGTATCGACCACAGTCAGTTTATATTATAGAAACGGCATGTATCGACCACAGTCAGTTTATATTATAGAAACGGCATGTATCGACCACAGTCAGTTTATATTAAAGAAACGGCATGTATCGACCACTGTCAGTTTATATTATAGAAACGGCATGTATCGACCACAGTCAGTTTATATTATAGAAACGGCATGTATCGACCCCAGTCAGTTTATATTATAGAAACGGCATGTATCGACCACAGTCAGTTTATATTAAAGAAACGGCATGTATCGACCACAGTCAGTTTATATTATAGAAACGGCATGTATCGACCACAGTCAGTTTATATTAAAGAAACGGCATGTATCGACCACAGTCAGTTTATATTATAGAAACGGCATGTATCGACCACTGTCAGTTTATATTATAGAAACGGCATGTATCGACCACTGTCAGTTTATATTATAGAAACGGCATGTATCGACCACAGTCAGTTTATATTATAGAAAGCTAACGTAATAGCAGTGATCAGTGCTTTAACCAATTGTCTGTCACCTGCAGTCACTGCAGTACAAGCTAACGTAATAGAAGTGATCAGTGCTTTAACCAATCGTCTGTCACCTGCAGTCACTGCAGTACAAGCTAACGTAATAGAAGTGATCAGTGCTTTAACCAATCGTCTGTCACCTGCAGTCACTGCAGTACAAGCTAACGCAATAGAAGTGATCAGTGCTTTAACCAATCGTCTGTCACCCGCAGTCACTGCAGTACAAGCTAACGTAATAGAAGTGATCAGTGCTTTAACCAATCGTCTGTCACCTGCAGTCACTGCAGTACAAGCTAACGCAATAGAAGTGATCAGTGTGAGGTTTTCATGGATAATACACTTAATATGTGGATAATAGATAGTATACAGCTGATATTACAAAGCTGTTGTCGTCTACAACTCTCATGGATCTAGAGAAATGGGAGCCTTAACTCATCAAAGGCTTGGTGTGAGTCCAAAAATGGAACCCAATTCCGTATATAGTACACTACTACTAGTGTGGTACGAGCGCACTACTGGTCAAAAGTAGTGTACTATATATGGAATAGGGTGTCATTTGGGATGCAGCCTGTGTTAATTGCCGAGTCTCGGACGCACATTGCTGTCACTGTTGATGATATAAAACATGCATTGGGTACATTTATATCAGGTCGCTAACAAGCACTACAGGAACATTGTAATGCACGGTTCTCTGAGTGGTCAATAGTGTTATTACTATCCTCCATCTTCTAATGTTAGTCCATCTCCTGAATGTAGGAGGAACAGCCGTGTAAAGATGAACACGTGTCTGTTCTTACTGTCACCCACTTTGCTGATTGATAGCAGCTTTATTGACGAAAGCTTGACTGACTATGACTGTGATATGTGGTTGTCCTTCCTAGCTAACCTTGAGAGGAACTGTAAGTCGCTCTGGGTAAAACTTAAATGTAAAGATGTATACATTCAAACTGGTATGGTATGGCGTTTCACAAATAGTTCTTGAACATTCTCAGATATTTGCTAGAATTCATATGAAGTCACTAAAAATATATATTTTTTCTACAAAATAACAGTCCACCAACTGTCATGAGCATTTCACATACCAGTATGCACCATGTTAGATTTCACCACCCCTTTCTCCACAGTGTGCAGGTCTCCACCTCTCCTACCATGTTGGATTTGACCACTCCTTTCTCTAGTGTGCAGGTCTCCACCTCTCGTACCATGTTGGATTTCACCACTCCTTTCTCCACAGTGTGCAGGTCTCCATCTCTCCTACCATGTTGGATTTCACCACTCCTTTCTCCACAGTGTGCAGGTCTCCACCTCTCCTACCATGTTGGATTTCACCACTCCTTTCTCCACAGTGTGCAGGTCTCCACCTCTCCTACCATGTTGGATTTCACCACTCCTTTCTCCACAGTTTGCAGTTCTCCACCCCTCCTACCATGTTGGATTTGACCACTCCTTTCTCCACAGTGTGCAGGTCTCCACCTCTCCTACCATGTTGGATTTGACCACTCCTTTCTCCACAGTGTGCAGGTCTCCACCTCTCCTACCATGTTGGATTTCACCACTCCTTTCTCCACAGTGTGCAGGTCTCCTCCTCTCCAACCATGTTGGATTTCACCACTCCTTTCTCCACAGTGTGCAGGTCTCCTCCTCTCCTACCATGTTGGATTTCACCACTCCTTTCTCCACAGTGTGCAGGTCTCCTCCTCTCCTACCATGTTGGATTTCACCACTCCTTTCTCCACAGTGTGCAGGTCTCCACCCCTCCTACCATGTTGGATTTCACCACTCCTTTCTCCACAGTGTGCAGGTCTCCTCCTCTCCTACCATGTTGGATTTCACCACTCCTTTCTCCACAGTGTGCAGGTCTCCACCTCTCCTACCATGTTGGATTTGACCACTCCTTTCTCCACAGTGTGCAGGTCTCCATCTCTCCTACCATGTTAGATTTCACCACTCCTTTCTCCACAGTGTGCAGGTCTCCCCCTCTCCTACCATGTTGGATTTCACCACTCCTTTCTCTACAGTGTGCAGGTCTCCACCTCTCCTACCATGTTGGATTTGACCACTCCTTTCTCCAGTTTGCAGGTCTCCACCTCTCCTACCATGTTGGA
The DNA here is from genome assembly GCF_016432855.1 of Salvelinus namaycush. Taxonomy (NCBI): domain Eukaryota; kingdom Metazoa; phylum Chordata; class Actinopteri; order Salmoniformes; family Salmonidae; genus Salvelinus; species Salvelinus namaycush. The sequence continues at coordinate 215,530 of NW_024059909.1, read as the reverse complement.
TTTCACCACTCCTTTCTCCACAGTGTGCAGGTCTCCACCTCTCCTACCATGGTGGATTTGACCACTCCTTTCTCCACAGTGTGCAGGTCTCCACCTCTCCTACCATGTTGGATTTCACCACTCCTTTCTCCACAGTTTGCGGGTCTCCACCTCTCCTACCATGTTGGATTTGACCACTCCTTTCTCCACAGTGTGCAGGTCTCCACCTCTCCTACCATGTTGGATTTCACCACTCCTTTCTCCACAGTTTGCAGGTCTCCACCTCTCCTACCATGTTGGATTTCACCACTTCTTTCTCCACAGTTTGCAGTTCTCCACCCCTCCTACCATGTTGGATTTCACCACTCCTTTCTCCACAGTGTGCAGGTCTCCACCTCTCCTACCATGTTGGATTTCACCACTCCTTTCTCCACAGTTTGCAGGTCTCCACCTCTCCTACCATGTTGGATTTCACCACTTCTTTCTCCACAGTTTGCAGGTCTCCACCCCTCCTACCATGTTGGATTTCACCACTCCTTTCTCCACAGTGTGCAGGTCTCCACCTCTCCTACCATGTTGGATTTCACCACTCCTTTCTCCACAGTGTGCAGGTCTCCACCTCTCCTACCATGTTGGATTTCACCACTCCTTTCTCCACAGTGTGCAGGTCTCCACCTCTCCTACCATGTTGGATTTCACCACTCCTTTCTCCACAGTTTGCAGGTCTCCACCTCTCCTACCATGTTGGATTTGACCACTCCTTTCTCCACAGTTTGCAGGTCTCCATCTCTCCTACCATGTTGGATTTCACCACAGTGTGCAGGTCTCCATCTCTCCTACCATGTTGGATTTGACCACTCCTTTCTCCACAGTTTGCAGGTCTCCACCTCTCCTACCATGTTGGATTTCACCACTCCTTTCTCCACAGTGTGCAGGTCTCCACCTCTCCTACCATGTTGGATTTCACCACTCCTTTCTCCACAGTGTGCAGGTCTCCACCTCTCCTACCATGTTGGATTTCACCACTCCTTTCTCCACAGTGTGCAGGTCTCCACCTCTCCTACCATGTTGGATTTCACCACTCCTTTCTCCACAGTTTGCAGGTCTCCACCCCTCCTACCATGTTGGATTTCACCACTCCTTTCTCCACAGTGTGCAGGTCTCCACCTCTCCTACCATGTTGGATTTCACCACTCCTTTCTCCACAGTGTGCAGGTCTCCACCTCTCCTACCATGTTGGATTTCACCACTCCTTTCTCCACAGTGTGCAGGTCTCCACCTCTCCTACCATGTTGGATTTCACCACTCCTTTCTCCACAGTGTGCAGGTCTCCACCTCTCCTACCATGTTGGATTTCACCACTCCTTTCTCCACAGTGTGCAGGTCTCCACCTCTTGTACCATGTTGGATTTCACCACTCCTTTCTCCACAGTTTGCAGGTCTCCACCTCTCCTACCATGTTGGATTTCACCACTCCTTTCTCCACAGTGTGCAGGTCTCCACCTCTCCTACCATGTTGGATTTCACCACTCCTTTCTCCACAGTTTGCAGGTCTCCACCTCTCCTACCATGTTGGATTTCACCACTTCTTTCTCCACAGTTTGCAGTTCTCCACCCCTCTTACCATGTTGGATTTCACCACTCCTTTCTCCACAGTGTGCAGGTCTCCACCTCTCCTACCATGTTGGATTTCACCACTCCTTTCTCCACAGTTTGCAGGTCTCCACCTCTCCTACCATGTTGGATTTCACCACTTCTTTCTCCACAGTTTGCAGGTCTCCACCCCTCCTACCATGTTGGATTTCACCACTCCTTTCTCCACAGTGTGCAGGTCTCCACCTCTCCTACCATGTTGGATTTCACCACTCCTTTCTCCACAGTGTGCAGGTCTCCACCTCTCCTACCATGTTGGATTTCACCACTCCTTTCTCCACAGTGTGCAGGTCTCCACCTCTCCTACCATGTTGGATTTCACCACTCCTTTCTCCACAGTTTGCAGGTCTCCACCTCTCCTACCATGTTGGATTTGACCACTCCTTTCTCCACAGTTTGCAGGTCTCCATCTCTCCTACCATGTTGGATTTCACCACAGTGTGCAGGTCTCCATCTCTCCTACCATGTTGGATTTGACCACTCCTTTCTCCACAGTTTGCAGGTCTCCACCTCTCCTACCATGTTGGATTTCACCACTCCTTTCTCCACAGTGTGCAGGTCTCCACCTCTCCTACCATGTTGGATTTCACCACTCCTTTCTCCACAGTGTGCAGGTCTCCACCTCTCCTACCATGTTGGATTTCACCACTCCTTTCTCCACAGTTTGCAGGTCTCCACCCCTCCTACCATGTTGGATTTCACCACTCCTTTCTCCACAGTGTGCAGGTCTCCACCTCTCCTACCATGTTGGATTTCACCACTCCTTTCTCCACAGTGTGCAGGTCTCCACCTCTCCTACCATGTTGGATTTCACCACTCCTTTCTCCACAGTGTGCAGGTCTCCACCTCTCCTACCATGTTGGATTTCACCACTCCTTTCTCCACAGTGTGCAGGTCTCCACCTCTCCTACCATGTTGGATTTCACCACTCCTTTCTCCACAGTGTGCAGGTCTCCACCTCTTGTACCATGTTGGATTTCACCACTCCTTTCTCCACAGTTTGCAGGTCTCCACCTCTCCTACCATGTTGGATTTCACCACTCCTTTCTCCACAGTTTGCAGGTCTCCACCTCTCCTACCATGTTGGATTTCACCACTCCTTTCTCCACAGTGTGCAGGTCTCCACCTCTCCTACCATGTTGGATTTGACCACTCCTTTCTCCACAGTTTGCAGGTCTCCACCTCTCCTACCATGTTGGATTTCACCACTCCTTTCTCCACAGTTTGCAGGTCTCCATCTCTCCTACCATGTTGGATTTCACCACTCCTTTCTCCACAGTGTGCAGGTCTCCCCCTCTCCTACCATGTTGGATTTCACCACTCCTTTCTCCACCGTTTGCAGGTCTCCATCTCTCCTACCATGTTGGATTTCACCACTCCTTTCTCCACAGTGTGCAGGTCTCCACCTCTCCTACCATGTTGGATTTCACCACTCCTTTCTTCACCGTTTGCAGGTCTCCTCCTCTCCTACCATGTTGGATTTCACCACTCCTTTCTTCACCGTTTGCGGGTCTCCACCTCTCCTACCATGTTGGATTTCACCACTCCTTTCTCCACAGTGTGCAGGTCTCCACCTCTCCTACCATGTTGGATTTCACCACTCCTTTCTTCACCGTTTGCAGGTCTCCTCCTCTCCTACCATGTTGGATTTCACCACTCCTTTCTTCACCGTTTGCGGGTCTCCACCTCTCCTACCATTTTGACACAGGTTGTAAAATTGGTTGTAAAACAAGTTCAGTAAATTTGTCAAGGTTAGAAACTGTTAGGGTGTTGGTCAGAGGGGTGAAGTGCTCTTATCCTCAGGCATCTCAGATCATTATTAGTGTTTTAAAAGCTTTAACGTTATTGCCCTGTGCATTACCCGGTGTGAGTACTTCCTACGATGACCAAGATTCTTAAATAATGTATGTCTTTATGGGTTTACCCAATGACCATATATTGGCCCATACAGCTGCCCAGTCCCATACAGATGTTGGATCTTAACTTGATCACTCTTTTGTTGCGGGGAATTTTCCTGGTGCATCAGGAAATTCAACTGAGCCTCGTGAGTCCATGAAAAAGAGCAGTTGTCTTTCTCTCCATGCGAGGGTAGTCGAGTCATTGGGATCAGGGCTTGCGGTCAAAATAATTCTCTCTCTCGCTCGCTCAAAACGCTACAGGCCTAGGTTCAATTACTGCAATATTCAAATGTACAAAAGTGTATCTGAAATGCAGCCATACACATCAACAACCAGTGTTATATATAGCTTAATAACACGATAGATAATGGTCTCCACTAGGCTATGACATACAAGTGTTATATATAGCTTAATAACACGATAGATAATGGTCTCCACTAGGCTATGACATACAAGTGTTATATATAGCTTAATAACACGATAGATAATGGTCTCCACTAGGCTACGACATACAAGTGTTATATATAGCTTAATAACACAAGATAGATAATGGTCTCCACTAGGCTACGACATACAAGTGTTATATATAGCTTAATAATAACACAAGATAGATAATGGTCTCCACTAGGCTATGACATACAAGTGTTATATGTAGCTTAATAACACAAGATAGATAATGGTCTCCACTAGGCTACGACATACAAGTGTTATATATAGCTTAATAACACAAGATAGATAATGGTCTCCACTAGGCTATGACATACAAGTGTTATATATAGCTTAATAACACAAGATAGATAATGGTCTCCACTAGGCTATGACATACAAGTGTTATATATAGCTTAATAACACAAGATAGATAATGGTCTCCACTAGGCTACGACATACAAGTGTTATATATAGCTTAATAACACAAGATAGATAATGGTCTCCACTAGGCTATGACATACAAGTGTTATATGTAGCTTAATAACACGATAGATAATGGTCTCCACTAGACTACGACATACAAGTGTTATATATAGCTTAATAACACAATATACATATTGGTCTCCACTAGGCTACAACATACAAGTGTCAAGTGTATTCTATGGTCAAAATTGAGTTCAGTGGTGGGCTAGCGATTAGGACCACTACCTTCAAAGTGTACAAAACATTATGCTCTTTCCATGACATAGACTGGCCAGGTGAATACAGGTGAAAGTTCAATCAATGTAGACGAAGGAGACTCGTTAAATAAGGATTTTTAAGCCTTCTGAGACATGGATTGTGTACGTGATGCCATTCAGAGGGTGAACGGGGTATGATAGTAGGTGCCAGGCAAGGTTTGTGTTAAGAACTGCAGCGCTGCTGGATTTTTCACGCTCAACAGTTTCCAGTGTGTATCAGTAATGATCCACCACCCAAAGGACATCCAGTCAACTTGACACAACTGTGGAAAGCATTGGAGTCAACATAGGCCAACATCCCTGTGGAACGCTTTGGACACCTTGTAGAGTCCATGCCCCAACGAATTGAAGCTGTTCTGAGGACAAAGTGTACCACTCGCGACATGATTTATTAATTGTTTCACTGTTCGCACTGTAGACATTCTAATAAAAGCGATCAGCATTAAATCCACTTGCCTCCTCGTTATTTCTCCCGCCCCCCAGAAAGACCATAGTGTATAAGCACGGTGATCCTTCTGTTTAATCATTCTATCCTGCCACACTGATTCCAGTTGTTATGGGGAAAGCCAGTGGGGTAAGTAACTAATCTTGACATAGGTCTTGGTAGTGGTGGTCAGCTAGTGAAGAGGTCCCTACGTAATCACATTACGTAGCCTAGACTAGTCATCTCCTTGCTGAATTTAAAACGTGGGAAAGTCAAATAAAAAATGGATAAGGCCATGGAGTTTGATGACATTTTTCAAATCCCAAAATCCAGAGAAAGATGGTGAATCGAACCAAGAACGAGCCAGAGAACTGTCAGTGCCGGAGGAGAGGAGGGACAAACTGTTCCTGATGGCGATGCCTTAGCTAGCAGTGTTGCTAATCCCTCCAATAGCTAGCAGCATTGCTAATCCCTCCACTAGCTAGCAGCGCTGCTAATCCCTCCACTAGCTAGCAGCGATGCTAATCTCTCCACTAGCTAGCAGCGATGCTAATCCCTCCACTAGCTAGCAGCGATGCTAATCCCTCCACTAGCTAGCAGCGATGCTAATCCCTCCACTAGCTAGCAGCGATGCTAATCCCTCCACTAGCTAGTGTAACAGTATAACTTTAAACCGTCCCCTCGCCCCGACACGGGCGCGAACCAGGGACCCTCTGCACACATCAACAACTGACACCCACGAAGCATCGTTACCCATCGCTCCACAAAAGCCGCGGCCCTTGCAGAGCAAGGGGCAACACTATTTCTAGGTTTCAGAGCAAGTGACGTAACTGATTGAAACGCTATTAGCGCGTACCCGCTAACTAGCTAGCCATTTCACATCCGTTACACTCACCCCCCTTTCAACCTCCTCCTTTTCCGCAGCAACCAGTGATCCGGGTCAACAGCATCAATGTAACAGTATAACTTTAAACCGTCCCCTCGCCCCGACACGGGCGCGAACCAGGGACCCTCTGCACACATCAACAACTGACACCCACGAAGCGTCGTTACCCATCGCTCCACAAAAGCCGCGGCCCTTGCAGAGCAAGGGGCAACACTACTTCTAGGTTTCAGAGCAAGTGACGTAACTGATTGAAACGCTAGTAGCGCGTACCCGCTAACTAGCTAGCCATTTCACATCCGGTACACTAGCAGCGCTGCTAATCCCTCCACTAGCTAGCAGCGATGCTAATCTCTCCACTAGCTAGCAGCGATGCTAATCCCTCCACTAGCTAGCAGCGATGCTAATCCCTCCACTAGCTAACAGCGCTGCGAATCCCTCCACTAGCTAGCAGCGATGCTAATCCCTCCACTAGCTAGCAGCGATGCTATTCTCTCCACTAGCTAGCAGCGATGCTAATCCCTCCACTAGCTAGCAGCGATGCTAATCTCTCCACTAGCTAGCAGCGATGCTAATCCCTCCACTAGCTAGCAGCGATGCGAATCGCTCCACTAGCTAGCAGCGATGCTAATCCCTCCACTAGCTAGCAGCGATGCGAATCGCTCCACTAGCTAGCAGCGATGCTAATCCCTCCAGTTCAGCATCACCACCTCCAGTAGCTAGTAGGCGTACTAGCCAGTCAGTGTAATTTGCCGTTCAATAACAAGCAAACATATAACCCCTGGCTTGTCATGCAGAATTCAAAATTGAGCTGTACAACATGCAAAAAGGTAGGAAGCTTGGGTCTAGAAATGACTGGAGCGATTAAACTAGCAGAAGAGTGAGTGGAATAAACAGTAACATACAAAAAACAAAAGAGCCCTCAGAAAAAAAAGGTTTTCGAACATGCCTGAACTAAGACGTATTTGGTGGCAGCAAGCCTTGTAGACAAGGCTAAAGAGGACACCCGGGTTAATAACACTAAAAATGAAGAAAAAAATAGACACGACAGCCAGAACAGCCTCAGAAGGAGGCTAAACGTGCCCGCTCATGGCTTTGAGATAGAAGTCGAATCAGGAGTTTAAATGGACTTGACATGACGGAGAGGTTTTGAAAACTAAACTAGGACGTTTTTTTTTTCTTCCTTCCTTTACACACTTGTTCTGTGCTCTGAAGATAATCAGAATATGTGCTTCATGTTATCACATTGGCAGCAGGAGACCTATATATACAGTATATATTCTCATATGTGTGTTCTGTTGTAGCCTACAAGGATTTATTTGATAAGTTATATTCCGATACGGTGATATTTGTTCTACTGCTACGCTACGTGTTCCCGAGACCTCCCGCTTTACAACGGAAGTACTGCCTGTGTTGGTGAGGGGTTTGATTCTGGCCCGCATCCTTCTGGCTCAAATCAACTCAATCCCCTCCCTGATTGACTTGATTTAATTAGACATTTCAAATATGGACAGTTCAGGGTTATTTTACCCCTGATCTTGATATGAAATGACCCTACCAGACACGTTTGGATAAGATAAATAGGAAACCAATAAAATAATAACAATAGTCTTCACCAACATTAGTTTCCATTCATACAAAGTGTCGGGTAAATTGCCACAGTAGATTGGCTGTGGTAAACTATAAAATACTTTATTTTTATTGTACAGAATGCTTGCCAAATAGATAAATAACCCATAGTCTGTTCTAAAAGCACAAAGTTGTTCCCGTGACAATACCAACCAGAGGGCAAACATATCTTAAAAGACTTTAGTTGCAAGCAGGACTAATAGCTGATTTATGCTTGATCCGGCAATGCTGTCTGGAGGCTCCATATAGAGGGTGGGACATCATGCTGTCTGGAGGCTCCATATAGAGGGTGGGACATCATGCTGTCTGGAGGCTCCATATAGAGGGTGGGACATCATGCTGTCTGGAGGCTCCATATAGAGGGTGGGACATCATGCTGTCTGGAGGCTCCATATAGAGGGTGGGACATCATGCTGTCTGGAGGCTCCATATGGAGGGTGGGACATAATGCTGTCTGGAGGCTCCGTATGGAGGGTGGGACATCATGCTGTCTGGAGGCTCCATATGGAGGGTGGGACATAATGCTGTCTGGAGGCTCCATATGGAGGGTGGGACATAATGCTGTCTGGAGGCTCCATATAGAGGGTGGGACATCATGCTGTCTGGAGGCTCCATATGGAGGGTGGGACATAATGCTGTCTGGAGGCCCCATATAGAGGGTGGGACATAATGCTGTCTGGAGGCTCCATATGGAGGGTGGGACACAATGCTGTCTGGAGGCTCCATATGGAGGGTGGGACATAACGCTGTCTGGAGGCTCCATATGGAGGGTGGGACATAATGCTGTCTGGAGGCTCCATATGGAGGGTGGGACATAATGCTGTCTGGAGGCTCCATATGGAGGGTGGGACATAATGCTGTCTGGAGGCTCCATATAGAGGGTGGGACATAATGCTGTCTGGAGGCTCCATATAGAGGGTGGGACATAATGTTGTCTGGAGGCTCCATATGGAAGGTGGGACATAATGCTGTCTGGAGGCCCCATATAGAGGGTGGGACATAATGCTGTCTGGAGGCTCCATATAGAGGGTGGGACATAATGTTGTCTGGAGACTCCATATGGAGGGTGGAACACAATGCCGTCTGGAGGCTCCATATGGAGGGTGGGACATAATGCTGTCTGGAGGCTCCATATGGAAGGTGGGACATAATGCTGTCTGGAGGCTCCATATGGAGTGTGGGACATAATGCTGTCTGGAGGCTCCATATAGAGGGTGGGACACAATGCCGTCTGGAGGCTCCATATAGAGGGTGGGACATAATGCTGTCTGGAGGCTCCGTATGGAGGGTGGGACATAACACTGTCTGGAGGCTCCATATGGAGGGTGGGACATAATGTTGTCTGGAGACTCCATATGGAGGGTGGAACACAATGCCGTCTGGAGGCTCCATATGGAGGGTGGGACATAATGCTGTCTGGAGGCTCCATATGGAAGGTGGGACATAATGCTGTCTGGAGGCTCCATATGGAGTGTGGGACATAATGCTGTCTGGAGGCTCCATATAGAGGGTGGGACATAACACTGTCTGGAGGCTCCATATGGAGGGTGGGACATAATGCTGTCTGGAGGCTCCATATGGAGGGTGGGACATAATGCTGTCTGGAGGCTCCATATGGAGGGTGGGACATAATGCTGTCTGGAGGCTCCATATAGAGGGTGGGACACAATGCCGTCTGGAGGCTCCATATAGAGGGTGGGACATAATGCTGTCTGGAGGCTCCGTATGGAGGGTGGGACATAACACTGTCTGGAGGCTCCATATGGAGGGTGGGACATAATGTTGTCTGGAGACTCCATATGGAGGGTGGAACACAATGCCGTCTGGAGGCTCCATATGGAGGGTGGGACATAATGCTGTCTGGAGGCTCCATATGGAAGGTGGGACATAATGCTGTCTGGAGGCTCCATATGGAGTGTGGGACATAATGCTGTCTGGAGGCTCCATATAGAGGGTGGGACATAACACTGTCTGGAGGCTCCATATGGAGGGTGGGACATAATGCTGTCTGGAGGCTCCATATGGAGGGTGGGACATAATGCTGTCTGGAGGCTCCATATGGAGGGTGGGACATAATGCTGTCTGGAGGCTCCATATAGAGGGTGGGACACAATGCCGTCTGGAGGCTCCATATGTAGGGTGGGACATAATGCTGTCTGGAGGCTTCGTATGGAGGGTGGGACATAATGCTGTCTGGAGGCTCCATATGGAGGGTGGGACATGGAATTAACCCTGTAACCACATGGAATTAAACCTGTAACCGCTCAGAATTAACCCTGTAACCACGCGGAATTAACCCTGTAACCACGTGGAATTAACCCTGTAACCACGTGGAATTAACCCTGTAACCGCGTGGAATTAACCCTGTAACCACGTGGAATTAACCCTGTAACCACGTGGAATTAACCCTGTAAACATGGAGAATTAACCCTGTAACCACGTGGAATTAACCCTGTAACCGCTCAGAATTAACCCTGTAACCACGTGGAATTAACCCTGTAACCACGTGGAATTAACCCTGTAAACATGGAGAATTAACCCTGTAACCACGCAGGAATTAACCCTGTAACCACGAGGAATTAACCCTGTAACCGCTCAGAATTAACCCTGTAACCGCTCAGAATTAACCCTGTAACCGCTCAGAATTAACCCTGTAACCGCTCAGAATTAACCCTGTAACCGCTCAGAATTAACCCTGTAACCGCTCAGAATTAACCCTGTAACCGCTCAGAATTAACCCTGTAACCACGTGGAATTAACCCTGTAACCACGTGGAATTAACCCTGTAACCACGCAGGAATTAACCCTGTAACCACGTGGAATTAACCCTGTAACCACGCAGGAATTAACCCTGTAACCACGTGGAATTAACCCTGTAACCGCTCAGAATTAACCCTGTAACCGCTCAGAATTAACCCTGTAACCGCTCAGAATTAACCCTGTAACCACGTGGAATTAACCCTGTAACCACGTGGAATTAACCCTGTAACCGCTCAGAATTAACCCTGTAACCGCTCAGAATTAACCCTGTAACCACGTGGAATTAACCCTGTAACCGCTCAGAATTAACCCTGTAACCACGTGGAATTAACCCTGTAACCATGTGGAATTAACCCTGTAACCACGCGGAATTAACCCTGTAACCATGCGGAATTAACCCTGTAACCACGTGGAATTAACCCTGTAACCGCTCAGAATTAACCCTGTAACCGCTCAGAATTAACCCTGTAACCACGCAGAATTAACCCTGTAACCACGTGGAATTAACCCTGTAACCACGCGGAATTAACCCTGTAACCACGTGGAATTAACCCTGTAACCACGCGGAATTAACCCTGTAACCACGCGGAATTAACCCTGTAACCATGCGGAATTAACCCTGTAACCACGTGGAATTAACCCTGTAACCATGCGGAATTAACCCTGTAACCACGCGGAATTAACCCTGTAACCGCTCAGAATTAACCCTGTAACCGCTCAGAATTAACCCTGTAACCGCTCAGAATTAACCCTGTAACCACGTGGAATTAACCCTGTAACCACGTGGAATTAACCCTGTAACCGCTCAGAATTAACCCTGTAACCGCTCAGAATTAACCCTGTAACCGCTCAGAATTAACCCTGTAACCACGTGGAATTAACCCTGTAACCACGTGGAATTAACCCTGTAACCACGCGGAATTAACCCTGTAACCACGCGGAATTAACCCTGTAACCACGCGGAATTAACCCTGTAACCACGTGGAATTAACCCTGTAACCACGTGGAATTAACCCTGTAACCATGTGGAATTAACCCTGTAACCGCTCAGAATTAACCCTGTAACCACGTGGAATTAACCCTGTAACCACGCGGAATTAACCCTGTAACCACGTGGAATTAACCCTGTAACCACGTGGAATTAACCCTGTAACCACGTGGAATTAACCCTGTAACCACGTGGAATTAACCCTGTAACCGCTCAGAATTAACCCTGTAACCACGTGGAATTAACCCTGTAACCGCTCAGAATTAACCCTGTAACCACGTGGAATTAACCCTGTAAACATGGAGAATTAACCCTGTAACCACGTGGAATTAACCCTGTAACCGCTCAGAATTAACCCTGTAACCACGTGGAATTAACCCTGTAACCGCTCAGAATTAACCCTGTAAACATGGAGAATTAACCCTGTAACCACGTGGAATTAACCCTGTAACCACGTGGAATTAACCCTGTAAACATGGAGAATTAACCCTGTAACCACGTGGAATTAACCCTGTAACCACGCGGAATTAACCCTGTAAACATGGAGAATTAACCCTGTAACCACGTGGAATTAACCCTGTAACCGCTCAGAATTAACCCTGTAACCACGTGGAATTAACCCTGTAACCGCTCAGAATTAACCCTGTAACCACGTGGAATTAACCCTGTAACCGCTCAGAATTAACCCTGTAACCACGTGGAATTAACCCTGTAAACATGGAGAATTAACCCTGTAACCACGCGGAACTAACCCTGTAACCACGTGTTTGTCGGGGTCAGTGGCTGTAACCGCTGGCCCACTAAGGGCACTGAGGAACCCAATAATTTATTCTGTCTATTGCTTGCCTTCAACATATAAGAAAACAGTTGATGTAAAATAAATAGATTTTCCCCCTAATGAAAAATACATCTGCCCTCTACAAATATGTCCATTTATTACAATCCACATCAGAATTCCCAGGAGAAGTGATGTAGCCTGCACCTAGCCTACAATAAGGCAGTGTATACAAACACTGCTTCCAGCTGCCCCCTGGTGGCCATTCTAAATATGCCTTCAGATACTCAAATCCTCTTGCTGCGGGATTATTTTCCTCCTGCGACGAAAGAGGTCAAATTAAGATCTGACATCTGTAGGTACAGCTGGTTAAGGGGATGCATGTCTGTATGGGCCAACCCAGCCGAGTCCTATCACGGTACCGGACAGATACGGCTAATGTTGCTATAGGATGTTGTTTACTCATCGCCCTTGGGGTAATAGGAGAGATTCTTCCTGAAAACACTTTGAGATTAGCTAAACAAAACAAACAAAATGCATATCCTGGATGGCAGAGTAACAGTATTCAACAGAACATTGAATGGACGTTGATTTATAGGTCGTTTAATGCTATGATACTAAAGTACATTTACTAAACAACAACAAGCATCCTCAGTCAGTCCATTTTTATGTTCTTTGATTTCCAGGCTAAGAACAGTATCTCAGCTGTAATATGTCTCCAGTCCTGTCAAACAAAATGTGTCCTGTTGTGTGATAATGACGAGTCTCAAAATCAGATTTTTTAAATTTTTATTACAGTATTTTGATCCTATAGTACTTTTTCAATGTTTAAAAAACATTGACATGATTGTTGAAGTTTTAGTTGTTCTGTGACCACTGAGATACGTGTTTTCAGCCTTCGAACACAGAGGAGGACCACACAAGAACCCACTTAAACAGGCGGGAGTAGGCTACGCACACACACACACACACACACACACACACACACACACACACACACACACACACACACACACACACACACACACACACACACACACACACACACACACACGCACGCACGCACGCACACACACACACACACACACACACCATCAGGAGTAGGCTACAGAGCCACTTTAATAGACAAAGTGCATCCATGTGGATATTGAACAACGAATGGTGTGGATTTCACACTGAGTCAATGTCTACAGGAATGTGATGGGGGCGATTCTATTTGCACTTCCTTTGGAAATGATCCTCATGTTGTTGATATTGTGTTTCTGTATATTATGTTGTTTATATTATGTTGTTTCTGTATATTATGTTGTTTATATTATGTTGTTTATATTATGTTGTTTATATTATGTTGTTTATATTATGATGTTTCTGTATATTATGTTGTTTATATTATGTTGTTTCTGTATATTATGTTGTTTATATTATGTTGTTTCTGTATATTATGTTGTTTATATTATGTTGTTTCTGTATATTATGTTGTTTATATTATGTTGTTTCTGTATATTATGTTGTTTATATTATGTTGTTTATATTATGTTGTTTATATTATGCTGTTTCTGTATATTATGTTGTTTCTGTATATTATGTTGTTTCTGTATATTATGTTGTTTCTGTATATTATGTTGTTTATATTATGTTGTTTATATTATGTTGTTTCTGTATATTATGTTGTTTATATTATGTTGTTTTTATTATGTTGTTTATATTATGTTGTTTATATTATGTTGTTTATATTATGTTGTTTCTGTATATTATGTTGTTTCTGTATATTATGTTGTTTATATTATGTTGTTTATATTATGTTGTTTATATTATGTTGTTTATATTATGTTGTTTTTATTATGTTGTTTCTGTATATTATGTTGTTTCAGTGCGCCGAATAAAACAGATGTAGTAGACCTCACAGTGAAGTGCTGACTTACAGGCTCTAACCAATATTGCAAGAAAGCTTTTAGGTGAACAATAGGTAGGTAAAGAAATAAAACAACAGTAAAAAGACAGGCTATATACAGTAGAGAGGCTATATACAGTAGAGAGGCTATATACAGTAGAGAGGCTATATACAGTAGCGAGGCTATATACAGTAGAGAGGCTATATACAGTAGAGAGAATATACAGTAGTGAGGCTATATACAGTAAGGAGGCTATATACAGTAGCGAGGCTATATACAGTAGCGAGGCTATATACAGTAGAGAGGCTATATACAGTAGAGAGGCTATATACAGTAGAGAGGCTATATACAGTAGAGGGGCTATATACAGTAGAGGGGCTATATACAGTAGAGAGGCTATATACAGTAGAGGGGCTATATACAGTAGAGAGGCGATATACAGTAGAGAGGCGATATACAGTAGAGAGGCTATATACAGTAGAGAGGCTATATACAGTAGAGAGGCTATATACAGTAGAGAGGCTATATACAGTAGAGAGAATATATACAGTAGAGAGGCTATATACAGTAGCGAGGCTATATACAGTAGAGAGGCTATATACAGTAGAGAGGCTATATTCAGTAGAGAGGCTATATACAGTAGCGAGGCTATATACAGTAGCGAGGCTATATACAGTAGAGAGGCTATATACAGTAGAGAGGCTATATACAGTAGAGGCTATATACAGTAGAGAGGCTATATACAGTAGAGGGGCTATATACAGTAGAGAGGCTATAAAAGTAGAGAGGCTATATACAGTAGAGAGGCTATATACAGTAGAGAGGCTATATACAGTAGAGAGGCTATATACAGTAGAGAGGCTATATACAGTAGAGGCTATATACAGTAGAGAGGCTATATACAGTAGAGGGGCTATATACAGTAGAGGGGCTATATACAGTAGAGAGGCTATATACAGTAGAGAGGCTATATACAGTAGAGAGGCTATATACAGTAGAGAGAATATATACAGTAGAGAGGCTATATACAGTAGAGAGGCTATATACAGTAGAGAGGCTATATACAGTAGAGAGAATATATACAGTAGAGAGGCTATATACAGTAGCGAGGCTATATACAGTAGAGAGGCTATATACAGTAGAGAGGCTATATACAGTAGCGAGGCTATATACAGTAGCGAGGCTATATACAGTAGAGAGGCTATATACAGTAGAGAGGCTATATACAGTAGAGAGGCTATATACAGTAGAGAGGCTATATACAATAGAGAGGCTATATACAGTAGCGAGGCTATATACAGTAGAGAGGCTATATACAGTAGAGAGGCTATATACAGTAGAGAGGCTATATACAGTAGAGAGGCTATATACAGTAGAGGGGCTATATACAGTAGAGGGGCTATATACAGTAGAGAGGCTATATACAGTAGAGGGGCTATATACAGTAGAGAGGCGATATACAGTAGAGAGGCGATATACAGTAGAGAGGCTATATACAGTAGAGAGGCTATATACAGTAGAGAGGCTATATACAGTAGAGAGGCTATATACAGTAGAGGCTATATACAGTAGAGAGGCTATATACAGTAGAGGGGCTATATACAGTAGAGGGGCTATATACAGTAGAGAGGCTATATACAGTAGAGAGGCTATATACAGTAGAGAGGCTATATACAGTAGAGAGAATATATACAGTAGAGAGGCTATATACAGTAGAGAGGCTATATACAGTAGAGAGGCTATATACAGTAGAGAGAATATATACAGTAGAGAGGCTATATACAGTAGCGAGGCTATATACAGTAGAGAGGCTATATACAGTAGAGAGGCTATATACAGTAGCGAGGCTATATACAGTAGCGAGGCTATATACAGTATAGAGGCTATATACAGTAGAGAGGCTATATACAGTAGAGAGGCTATATACAGTAGAGAGGCTATATACAGTAGCGAGGCTATATACAGTAGAGAGGCTATATACAGTAGAGAGGCTATATACAGTAGAGAGGCTATATACAGTAGAGAGGCTATATACAGTAGAGGGGCTATATACAGTAGAGGGGCTATATACAGTAGAGAGGCTATATACAGTAGAGGGGCTATATACAGTAGAGAGGCGATATACAGTAGAGAGGCGATATACAGTAGAGAGGCTATATACAGTAGAGAGGCTATATACAGTAGAGAGGCTATATACAGTAGAGAGAATATATACAGTAGAGAGGCTATATACAGTAGCGAGGCTATATACAGTAGAGAGGCTATATACAGTAGAGAGGCTATATTCAGTAGAGAGGCTATATACAGTAGCGAGGCTATATACAGTAGCGAGGCTATATACAGTAGAGAGGCTATATACAGTAGAGAGGCTATATACAGTAGAGGCTATATACAGTAGAGAGGCTATATACAGTAGAGGGGCTATATACAGTAGAGAGGCTATAAAAGTAGAGAGGCTATATACAGTAGAGAGGCTATATACAGTAGAGAGGCTATATACAGTAGAGAGGCTATATACAGTAGAGAGGCTATATACAGTAGAGAGGCTATATACAGTAGAGAGGCTATATACAGTAGAGGGGCTATATACAGTAGAGGGGCTATATACAGTAGAGAGGCTATATACAGTAGAGAGGCTATATACAGTAGAGAGGCTATATACAGTAGAGAGAATATATACAGTAGAGAGGCTATATACAGTAGAGAGGCTATATACAGTAGAGAGGCTATATACAGTAGAGAGAATATATACAGTAGAGAGGCTATATACAGTAGCGAGGCTATATACAGTAGAGAGGCTATATACAGTAGAGAGGCTATATACAGTAGCGAGGCTATATACAGTAGCGAGGCTATATACAGTAGAGAGGCTATATACAGTAGAGAGGCTATATACAGTAGAGAGGCTATATACAGTAGAGAGAATATATACAGTAGAGAGGCTATATACAGTAGAGAGGCTATATACAGTAGAGAGGCTATATACAGTAGCGAGGCTATATACAGTAGAGAGGCTATATACAGTAGCGAGGCTATATACAGTAGCGAGGCTATATACAGTAGAGAGGCTATATACAGTAGAGAGGCTATATACAGTAGAGAGATTATATACAGTAGAGAGGCTATATACAGTAGCGAGGCTATATACAGTAGACAGGCTATATACAGTAGAGAGGTTATATACAGTAGAGAGGTTATATACAGTAGAGAGGTTATATACAGTAGATAGGTTATATACAGTAGAGAGGTTATATACAGTAGAGAGGCTACATACAGTAGAGAGGCTATATACAGTAGAGAGGCTATATACAGTAGAGGATATATACAGTAGAGAGGCTATATACAGTAGAGAGAATATATACAGTAGACAGGCTATATACAGTAGAGAGGCTATAACAGTAGAGAGGTTATATACAGACACCGGTTAGTCAGGCTGATTGAGGTAGTATGTACATGTAGGTATGGTTAAAGTGACTATTCATATATGATGAGCAGAGAGTAGCAGTAGCGTAAAAGAGGGGTTGGCGGGTGTTGGGTGGGACACAATGCAGGTAGCCCGGTTAGCCAATGTGCGGGAGCACTGGTTGGTCGGGCAAATTGAGGTAGTATGTACATGAATGTATAGTTAAAGTGACTATGCATATAAGATAAACAGAGAGTAGCAGCAGCGTATAAAGAGGGGTTTGGGGGGGTTGGGGGGGCTCACAATGCAAATAGTCTGGGTAGCCATTTGATTACCTGTTCAGGAGTCTTATGGCTTGGGGGTAAAAACTGTTGAGAAGCCTTTTTGTCCTAGACTTGGCACTCCGGTACCGCTTGCCATGCGGTAGTGGAGAGAACAGTCTATGCCTGGGGTGGCTGGGGTCTTTGACAATATTTAGGGCCTTCCTCTGACACCGCCTGGTGTAGAGGTCCTGGATGGCAGTCAGTTTAGCCCCAGTGATGTACTGGGCTGTACACACTACCCTCTGTAGTGCCTTGCGGTCAGAGGCTGAGCAATTGCCGTACCAGGCAGTGATGCAACCAGTCAGGATGCTCTCGATGTTGCAGCTGTAGAACCTGTTGAGGATCTCAGGACCCATGCCAAATCTTTTTAGTTTTTTAGAATAGGCTTTGTTGTGCCCTCTTCACGACTGTCTTGGTGTGCTTGGACCATGTTAGTTTGTTGGTGATGTGGACACCAAGGAACTTGAAGCTCTCAACCTGCTCCACTACAGCCCTGTCGATGAGAACTGGGGCATGCTTGGTCCTCCTTTTCCTGTATTCCACAATCATCTCCGTAGTCTTGGTTACGTTGAGGGATAGGTTGTTATTCTGGCACCACCCGGCCAGGTCACTGACTTTCTCCCTATAGACTGTCTCGTCGTTTTCGGTGATCAGGCCTACCACTGTTGTGTCGTCTGCAAACTTAATGATGGTGTTGGAGTCGTGCCTGGCCATGCAGTCGTGGGTGAACAGGGAGTACAGGAGGGAACTGAGCACGCACCCCTGAGGGGCCCCTGTGTTGAGGATCAGCATGGCAGATGTGTTGTTACCTACCCTCACCACCTGGGGGCAGCCTGTCAGGAAGTCCAGGATCCAGTTGCAGAGGGAGGTGTTTAGTCCCAGGGTCCTTAACTTATTTTTTTTGTTGAGGGGCAGAACAACAGATTTTTACCTTGTCAGCTCAGGAATTAGATCCAGCAACCTTTCAGTTACTGGCACAACGCTTTAACCACCTGCTGCCCCGTATTGATGAGCTTTGAGGGCACTATGGTGTTGAAATCTGAGCTGTAGTCAATGAATAGCATTCTCACATAGGTGTTCCTTTTGTCCAGGTGAACAGACAGATATAGGGGAGGTAATGAGAGCAGGTGATTGATTCCAGGTGAGTCCAATGAACCGCTGATGCACGTGACGAGGGAAGCAGGTGTGCGTAATGATGGTGACAGGCGTGCGTAGTGCTGGGAAGCCTGGCGCCCTCGAGCGCAAGGGAGGGAGAGCGGGAGCAAGGATGACAGTAGCCCCCCCCTAGGGGCGCCACCCGGTGTCCCACCTGGGTGAGCCTAATGCGCCGGCCGAGGCATGGGAGCCTGACGAGCCGGCTGAGGTGTAAAACCCTGACGATCTGGCTGAGGTCTGACGTGCGATGGGAATCTGCCGAGCCAACCAGGGCAAGAAAACCTCTCGAGCAAGCTAGGGAGTGGAAGCCCGACTAGCCAGCTAGGTCATGGAAGCCCGACGAGCCAGCTAAAGCACCCCCGGTTCCATATTATGTTGTTTATATTATGTTTTTTATGTTATGTTGTTTATATTATGTTGTTTATATTATGTTGTTTAAATTATGTTGTTTATATTATGTTGTTTATATTATGTTGTTTAAATTATGTTGTTTATATTATGTTGTTTATATTATGTTGTTTATGTTATGTTGTTTCTGTATATTATGTTGTTTATATTATGTTGTTTCTGTGTATTATGTTGTTTCTGTATATTATGTTGTTTCTGTATATTATGTTGTTTATATTATGTTGTTTCTGTATATTATGTTGTTTATATTATGTTGTTTCTGTATATTATGTTGTTTATATTATGTTGTTTCTGTATATTATGTGGTTTCTGTATATTATGTTGTTTATATTATGTTGTTTACATTATGTTGTTTATATTATTGTCACGCCCTGACCTGATATATCTCTGTTTTCTTTATATTTTGGTTAGGTCAGGGTGTGACTAGGGTGGGTACGTTAGTTTTTGTATTGTCTAGGTTTTTTTGTATGTCTAGGGTTTTGGTAGGTCTAGGTGATTTGTATGTCTATGGTGGCCTGATATGGTTCCCAATCAGAGGCAGCTGTTTATCATTGTCTCTGATTGGGGATCATATTTAGGTAGTAATTTTCCTTTTGGTGTTCGTGGGTTCTTGTCTATGTGTAGTTGCCTGTTAGCACTCATTTGTATAGCTTCACGTGTCGTTTTGTTATTTTGGGTAGTTTGTTCAGTGTTCATTCTTTTAATAAAATAGAATGTACTAATACCACGCTGCGCTTTGGTCCGATTCGTATGTCGAACGTGACAGAAGAACCCACCATAAATGGACCAAGCAGCGTGGTCAGGAGGAATGGACCTGGGAGGAGATTTTGGATGGAGCAGGACCTTGGACGCAGGCTGGGGAGTATCGCCTTCCGAAGGAGGAAATAGAGGCAGCAAAAGCGGAACGGCGATATTACGAGGAACCAGAGCCTGTCAGGGAGTCGGATGAGGAGTTCGTCAGGGAGTCGGATGAGGAGTTCGACGCAAGATTCCGGAGAGAGGTGCTAGCATTGAGAGCGCTGCAGAAGGGCTTGCTGGAGAGCGTGTGACTGGTCAGACACCGTGTTACGCAGTGATGCTCACGGTGTCTCCAGTTCGCATTCATAGCCCGGTGCGCTCTATTCCAGCTCTTCGCACTTGCCGGGCTCAAGTGAACATCCAGCCAGGATGCATTGTGCCAGCTCTAAGCTCCAGATCTCCAGTGCGTCTCCACAGTCCAGTACGTCCTGTGCCTCCTCTCCGCACTCGCCCTGAGATGCGTGTCATCAGCCCGGTACCACCAGTTCCAGCACCACACATCAGGCCTCCAGTGCGCTTCCACAGTCCAGTACGGCCTGTGCCTCTTCCCCACACTCGCCCTGAGGTGCGTGTCCTCAGCCCGGTACCACCAGTTCCGGCACCACGCATCAGGCCTCCAGTGTGCGTCCACAGTCCAGAGCTTCCGGCGACAGTACCCAGTCCAGAGCTTCCGGCGACAGTACCCAGTCCAGAGCTTCCGGCGACAGTTCCCAGTCCAGAGCTTCCGGCGACAGTTCCCAGTCCAGAGCTTCCGGCGACGTTTCACAGTCCGGAACCTCCAACGACGGGCCACAGTCCGGTACCTCCAACGACGGGCCACAGTCCGGAACCTCCAACGACGGTCCACAGTCCGGAACCTCCAACGACGGTCCCCAGTCCGGAATCTCCAGCAGCGATCTCCAGTCCGGAGCCTCCAGCGACGATCTCCAGTCCGTGACAATTATGTTGTTTCTCTATATTATGTTGTTTCTGGTCGTTTCTTCCACCACAGGCGATCGTTACAGAAACACCCACCACAAAAGGACCAAGCAGCGTGGTAACGGGCAGCAGCAGCGATGTCAGGACTCCTGGACATGGGAAGACGTTTTGGACGGCAAGGGTTGCTACACATGGGAGGAGATCCTGGCTGGAAGGGATCGCCTCCCATGGGAACAGGTGGAGGCAGCTAGGAGAGCAGAGGCAGCCGGAGAGAGGAGCCAGCGATATGAGGAGGCAGCAAGGCAGCGAGACAGGTACGAGAGGCAGCCCCAAAAACTTTTTTGGGGGGGGCACACGGGGAGTGTGGCTAAGCCAGGTAGCAGACCTGAGCTCACTCCTCGTGCTTATTATAAGCAGCGCGTTACTGGTCAGGCACCGTGTTATGCGGTTAAGCGCACGGTGTCGCCAGTACGTGCCCATAACCCGGTGCGCTATAGGGCAGCTCCCCGAAAGTGTCATGTGAGTGTGGGCATCCAGCCAGGGCGTATTGTGCCTGCTCAGCGTGTCTGGTCTCCGGTACGCCGTTTCGGTCCAGGATATCCTGCGCCGGCTCTGCGTGCTGTGTCTCCGGGGCGCTGGGAGATTGCAGTGCGTCCTATGCCTGCGCTCCGCTCGTGCCGAGCAAATGTGGGAGTGGAGCCTAAGGGAGAGGTGCGCGTAGTAGGCACTAGATCTCCAGTTCTTACCCACAGCCCGGTTCAACCTGTGCCTGCACTCTGGAGGGTCCGGGCTAGAGTAGTTATACAGCCTGGGGGAGTGGTGCCAAGACTGCGCACCAGAGCTCCAGTGCTCCCCCACAGGCCGGTCCTTCAGGTGCCTCCTCCTAACACCAAGCCTCCTGTAGGTCTCCCCACTCTGGTGGGTCCTGTGGCAGTCCCACGCACCAGGCTGTCTCTCCGTCTCCTCCCTACAGAGCTGCCCGTCTGCCCAGCGCCGTCTGAGCTGCCCGTCTGCCCAGCGCCGTCTGAGCTGCCTGTCTGCCCAGCGCCGTCTGAGCCGCCCGTCTGCCCAGCGCCGTCTGAGCCGCCCGTCTGCCCAGCGCCGTCTGAGCCGCCCGTCTGTCCTGAGCCGCCAGAGCCGCCCGTCTGTCCTGAACCGCCAGAGCCGCCCGTCTGTCCGGAGCCGCCAGAGCCGCCCGCCAGTCAGGAGCTGCCAGAGCCGCCTGCCAGTCAGGAGCCGCCAGAGCTGCCCGCCAGTCAGGAGCTGCCAGAGCCGCCCGCCAGTCAGGAGCTGCCAGAGCCGCCCGCCAGTCAGGAGCTGCCCGAGCCGTCAGTCGGCCAGGAGCTGCCAGAGCCGTCAGTCAGCCAGGAGCTGCCAGAGCCGTCAGTCAGCCAGGAGCTGCCAGAGCCACCTGTCACGCCGGCGCTGCCGGAGTCGTCCTTCACTCCGGTGCTGCCGGAATCTCCCGTCCATTCGGGACCCATGGCTAGGGTCCCCAGTCGGAGGTCGGCGGCAAGGATCGCCGCTCGTAAGAGGCCACGGGGGCGGTTGAGGCGGAAAAAAACTATGGTGTCCCGCGCCAGAGCCGCCACCGCGGACAGACGCCCACCCAGACCCTCCCCTATAGGTTCAGGTTTTGCGGCCGGAGTCCGCACCTTTGGGGGGGGGGGGGGTACTGTCACGTTCTGACCTTTATTTCCTTTATTTTTGTCTTTATTTAGTATGGTCAGGGCGTGAGTTGGGGTGGGTAGTCTATGTGTGTTTTTCTATGTTGGGGTTTTGAGTTCGGCCTGGTATGATTCTCAATCAGTGGCAGCTGTCAATCGTTGTCCCTGATTGAGAATCATACCGGGGCGGCAGGGTAGCCTAGTGGTTAGAGCGTTGGTCTAGTAACTGAAAGGTTGCAAGTTCAAATCCCCGAGCTGACAAGGTACAAATCTGTCGTTCTGCCCCTGAACAAGGCAGTTAACCCACTGTTCCTAGGCCGTCATTGTAAATAAGAATTTGTTCTTAACTGACTTGTCCAATTTGTAAGTCGCTCTGGATAAGAGCGTCTGCTAAATGACTTAAATGTAAATGTAAAATACTTAGGTAGCCTGGGTTTCACTTTTGGTTTGTGGGTGTTTGTTGCCGTGTTAGTGTTCGTTCGCCACACGGTACTGTTTCGTTCGTTATTCTTCGTTTATTGTTTTGTTCCAGTGTTCCGTGTTTCTTATTAAAAAGACATGAACACTTACAACGCTGCGCTTTGGTCCAATCTTCCACCACAGACGATCGTTACAATGTTGTTTATATGATGTTGTTTCTGTATATTATGTTGTTTCTGTATATTATGTTGTTTATATTATGTTGTTTCTGTATATTATGGGTCTTTGCGCCGACAGAGATGGCCTCCTCGCTTCGCGTTCTTAGGAAACTATGCAATATTATTTCTTACACTGTTACCCCAGGAAATCTTAAGTCTTATTACATACAGCCGGGAGGAACTATTGGATATAAGAGCAACGTCAACTTACCAACATTACGACCAGGAATACGACTTTCCCGAAGCGGATCCTCTGTTTGGTCCACCACCCAGGACAATGGATCTGATCCCAGCCAGCGACCCAAAACAACGGCGCCGCAGAAGGGGCAGACGGAGCGGTCTTCTGGTCAGGCTCTGTAGACGGGCACATCGCCCACCGATCCTAAGTATACTACTCGCCAATGTGGAGTCTCTTGGCAACAAGGTAGACAAAATCCGAGCAAGGGTTGCCTTCCAGAGAGACATCAGAGATTGTAACATTCTCTGTTTCACGGAAACGTGACCCACTCGGGATACATTATCAGAGTCGGTACAGCCACCTGGTTTCTTTACGCATCGCGCCGACAGAATCAAACATATCTCTGGTAAGAAGAAGGGCGGGGGTGTACGCCTTATGATTAACGAGTCGTGGTGTCATCATAACAACATACAGGAACTCAAGTTCTTTTGTTCACCTGACCTAGAATTCCTCACAATCAAATGCCGACCGCATTATCTACCAAGAGAATTCTCTTCGATTATAATCACAGTCGTCAATCCCCCCCCCCCCCCCCCCCCCCCCAAGCAGATACCTCGACGGCCCTGAAAGAACCTCATTGGACTCTATGGAAACTGGGCTAATCTGAAAACAAGGCTCCCTAAATTTTATCAGCATATCGAATGCGCGTCCCGGGCTGGCAAATTTCTGGATCATTGTTAGTCTAACTTCCGCGACGCATACAAAGCCCTCCTTCACCCTCCTTTCGGCAAATCTGACCACGACTCCATTTTGTTGCTCCCAGCCTATATACAGAAACTAAAACAGGAAACGCCCGTGCGCAGGTGTGTTCAACACTGATCCGACCAATCTGATTCCACGCTTCAAGATTGCTTCGATCACGTGGACTGGGATATGTTCCGGATAGCCTCAGACAACAACATTGATGTATACGCTGATTCGGCGAGCGAGTTTATTAGCAAGTGCAACGGTGACTATTAAAACCTTCTGCAGCAGCGCCTCTTCAACTTCAGGAGGCTGAAGAAATGTGGCTTGTCACCAAAAACACTCACAAACTTTTACAGATGCACAATCGAGAGCATCCTGTATCACCGCCTGGTACGGCAACTGCTCCGCCCACAACCGTAAGGCTCTCCAGAGGGTAGTGAGGTCTGCACAACGCATCACCGGGGACAAACTACCTGCCCTCCAGGACACCTACACCACCCGATGTCACAGGAAGGCCAAAAAGATCATCAAGGACAACAACTACCCGAGCCACTGCCTGTTCACCCCGCTATCATCCAGAAGGCGAGGTCAGTACAGGTGCATCAAAGCTGGGAACGAGAGACTGAAAAACAGCTTCTATCTCAAGGCCATCAGACTGTTAAACAGCCATCACTAACATTGAGTGGCTGCTGCCAACATGCTGACTCAAATCTCTAGCCACTTTAATAATTAAAATTGGATGTAATAAATATATCACTAGTCACTTAAACAATGCCACTTTATATAATGTTTACATACCCTACATTACTCATCTCATATGTATATACTGTACTCTATACCATCTACTGCATCTTGCCTGTGCCGCACTGACATTCCTCATCCATATATTTATATGTACATATTCTTATTCATTCCTTTACACTTGTGTGTAAAAGGTAGTTGTTGTGAAATTGTTAGATTACTTGTTAGATATTACGGCACGGTCAGAACTAGAAGCACAAGCATTTCACTACACTCGCATTAACATCTGCTAACCATGTGTATGTGACCAATAAAATGTCATTTGATTTATGTTGTTTCTGTCTATTATGTTGTTTCTGTATATTATGTTGTTTCTGTATATTATGATGTTTCTGTATGTTATGTTGTTTCTGTATATTATGTTGTTTATATTATGATGTTAGTGTATGTTCTGTTGTTTATATTATGTTGTTTCTGTATATTATGTTGTTTATATTACGATGTTTCTGTATATAATGTTGTTTATATTATGTTGTTTCTGTATATTATGTTGTTTATATTATGTTGTTTCTGTATATTATGTTGTTTCTGTATATTATGTTGTTTCTGTATATTATGTTGTTTCTGTATATTATGTTGTTTCTGTATATTATGTTGTTTCAGTATATTATGTTGTTTCTGTATATTATGTTGTTTCTGTATATTATGTTGTTTCTGTATATTATGTTGTTTATATTATGTTGTTTCTGTATATTATGTTGTTTCTGTATATTATGTTGTTTATATTATGTTGTTTCTGTATATTATGTTGTTTCTGTATATTATGTTGTTTATATTATGTTGTTTCTGTGTATTATGTTGTTTCTGTGTATTATGTTGTTTCTGTATATTATGTTGTTTCTGTATATTATGTTGTTTCTGTATATTATGTTGTTTCTGTATATTATGTTGTTTCAGTATATTATGTTGTTTCTGTATATTATGTTGTTTCTGTATATTATGTTGTTTCAGTATATTATGTTGTTTCTGTATATTATGTTGTTTCAGTATATTATGTTGTTTCTGTATATTATGTTGTTTCAGTATATTATGTTGTTTATATTATGTTGTTTCTGTATATTATGTTGTTTCTGTATATTATGTTGTTTATATCATGTTGTTTCTGTATATTATGTTGTTTCTGTATATTATGTTGTTTCTGTATATTATGTTGTTTCTGTATATTATGTTGTTTCTGTATATTATGTTGTTTATATCATGTTGTTTCTGTATATTATGTTGTTTCTGTATATTATGTTGTTTCTGTATATTATGTTGTTTCTGTATATCATGTTGTTTTGTATATCATGTTGTTTCTGTATATTATGTTGTTTCAGTATATCATGTTGTTTCTGTATATTATGGTGTTTCTGTATATTATGTTGTTTATATCATGTTGTTTCTGTATATTATGTTGTTTCTGTATATTATGTTGTTTCTGTATATTATGTTGTTTCTGTATATTATGTTGTTTCTGTATATTATGTTGTTTCTGTATATTATGTTGTTTCAGTATATTATGCTGTTTCTGTATATTATGTTGTTTATATTATGTTGTTTCTGTATATCATGTTGTTTTGTATATCATGTTGTTTCTGTATATTATGTTGTTTCAGTATATCATGTTGTTTCTGTATATTATGCTGTTTCTGTATATTATGTTGTTTATATTATGTTGTTTCTGTATATTATGTTGTTTCTGTATATTATGTTGTTTATATTATGTTGTTTATATCATGTTGTTTCTGTATATCATGTTGTTTCTGTATATTATGTTGTTTCAGTATATTAGTGCACCTGCTTCCCGACTCACAGCCCCGTTATTATAGTTGTTTCTGGATATAATGTGGTTTTGAGGTTTGAAAGACAACATACTGTAAGTGGTTAGTCTCATTTTGTTTTTTTAGTTTGTCCGAGAAACCATAAAAACAATCCACTTAACCCTGATTGCTCCAGTGACCCCACTCTCCCAGGTCGTCTCAGGGGGACTTGGGATATGCCAACAAAATACATTTCCAATTCACACACGCGTATTAATACACACTTGTACATGTGTGAAATAGGACAAATATAAGTACCCACCAAATAATGATGATGATGATTATTATTAGATAACAAAATGGAGAAGACAAATCCGGTTCAGTAAATGATGTAAAGTTTGAAGTAAGAGTATAATCTGGCAGTAGATAGACTACTTCAAGTTTCATGTCAACTCTCTCATATTGAGCCTCGGTAGTAGTTAACTAATACAATACCACAGTCTACAATCTCTATCATTTCTTATTTAGATGTGTAGTGAAGGAGAGAGCCAGAGACTGTTCCAAATAACCACCACCGCCCGTCCTGCACCGCTCAGCCGGGAACATAAAACTGCTCTCTCCATTTGGTTCAGGATCCCCTCCCTCCCTCCCTCCCTCCCTCCCTCCCTCCCAGCCCTCCCTCCCTCGTAACCCCTAGTAACATTCAGGCTAAACTTGTTAACCACCCAGTAACGTCCAGGCTAAACCTGGTAACCACCTAGTAATGTCCAGGCTAAACCGGGTAACCACCTAGTAACGTCCAGGCTAAACCTGGTAACCACCTAGTAACGTCCAGGCTAAACCTGGTAACCACCTAGTAATGTCCAGGCTAAACCTGGTAACCACCTAGTAACGTCCAGGCTAAACCTGGTAACCACCTAGTAATGTCCAGGCTAAACTTGGTAACCACCTAGTAACGTCCAGGCTAAACCTGGTAACCACCTAGTAACGTCCAGGCTAAACCTGGTAACCACCTAGTAACGTCCAGGCTAAACTTGGTAACCACCTAGTAACGTCCAGGCTAAACCTGGTAACCACCTAGTAATGTCCAGGCTAAACCTGGTAACCACTAGTAACATCCAGGCTAAACCTGGTAACCACCTAGTAACGTCCAGGCTATACCTGGTAACAACCTAGTAACGTCCAGGCTAAACTTGGTAACCACGTAGTAACGTCCAGGCTAAACCTGGTAACAACCTAGCAACGCCCAGGCTAAACTTGGTAACCACCTAGTAACGTACAGGCTAAACCTGGTAACAACCTAGTAATGTCCAGGCTAAACCTGGTAACCACCTAGTAATGTCCAGGCTAAACCTGGTAACCACCTAGTAATGTCCAGGCTAAACCTGGTAACCACCTAGTAACGTCCAGGCTAAACTTGGTAACAACCTAGTAACGTCCAGGCTAAACTTGGTAACCACCTAGTAATGTCCAGGCTAAACCTGGTAACCACCTAGTAACGTCCAGGCTAAACCTGGTAACCACCTAGTAATGTCCAGGCTAAACTTGGTAACCACCTAGTAACGTCCAGGCTAAACCTGGTAACCACCTAGTAATGTCCAGGCTAAACTTGGTAACAACTTAGTAACGTCCAGGCTAAACCTGGTAACAACCTAGTAATGTCCAGGCTAAACCTGGTAACCACCTAGTAACTTCCAGGCTAAACCTGGTAACCACCTAGTAACGTCCAGGCTAAACCTGGTAACCACCTAGTAACGTCCAGGCTAAACTTGGTAACCACCTAGCAGCGCCCAGGCTAAACCTGGTAACCACCTAGTAACGTCCAGGCTAAACCTGGTAACCACCTAGTAATGTCCAGGCTAAACCTGGTAACCACCTAGTAATGTCCAGGCTAAACCTGGTAACAACCTAGTAATGTCCAGGCTAAACCTGGTAACCACCTAGTAACGTCCAGGCTAAACCTGGTAACCACCTAGTAATGTCCAGGCTAAACTTGGTAACCACCTAGTAATGTCCAGGCTAAACCTGGTAACCACCTAGTAATGTCCAGGCTAAACCTGGTAACCACCTAGTAACGTCCAGGCTAAACCTGGTAACCACCTAGTAACGTCCAGGCTAAACTTGGTAACCACCTAGTAATGTCCAGGCTAAACCTGGTAACCACCTAGTAACGTCCAGGCTAAACTTGGTAACCACCTAGTAATGTCCAGGCTAAACTGTGAGGACAGCTTTTTAGTCATTGTTTTACTGTATTTCAAGTACTACTTCAGTCATTGTTTTACTTTATTTCAATTACTACTTCAGTCATTGTTTTACTGCATTTCAAGTACTAATTCAGTCATTGTTTTACTGTATTTCAAGTACTACTTCAGTCATTGTTTTACTGTATTTCAAGTACTACTTCAGTCATTGTTTTACTGTATTTTAAGTACTACTTCAGTCATTGTTTTACTGTATTTCAAGTACTACTTCAGTCATTGTTTTACTTTATTTCAAGTACTACTTCAGTCATTGTTTTACTTTATTTCAAGTACTACTTCAGTCATTGTTTTACTATATTTCAAGTACTACTTCAGTCATTGTTTTACTTTATTTCAAGTACTACTTCAGTCATTGTTTTACTTTATTTCAAGTACTACTTCAGTCATTGTTTTACTGTATTTCAAGTACTACTTCAGTCATTGTTTTACTGTATTTCAAGTACTACTTCAGTCATTGTTTTACTTTATTTCAAGTACTACTTCAGTCATTGTTTTACTTTATTTCAAGTACTACTTCAGTCATTGTTTTACTATATTTCAAGTACTATTTCAGTCATTGTTTTACTTTATTTCAAGTACTACTTCAGTCATTGTTTTACTGTATTTCAAGTACTACTTCAGTCATTGTTTGGGGTATTTATATTTTTGACAACATTAACTTTGACTCTACATTCCTAAAGAAAAGAATGTACTTTTTACTCCATACATTTTCCCTGACACCCAAAAGTACTTGTTACATTTTGAATGCTTAGCAGGACAGGCAAATTGTACAAATCACGTACTTATCAAGAGAACATCCCTGGTCGTTCCTACTGCCTCTGATCTGGCGGACTCACTAAACAGACATGCTTCGTTTGTAAATAATCTCTGAGTGTTGGAGTGTGCCCCTGACTATCCATACATTTAAAAACAAGAAAATGGTGCCATCTGGTTTGCTTCATATAAGGAATGTGAAATGATTTTTACTTTTGATACTTAAATATAATTTATCAATTACAATTACAGTATATTTAAAACCAAATACTTTTACTTTTACTAAAGTAATATTTTACTGGGTGACTTTCAGTTTTACTTGAGTCATTTTCTATTAAGGTATCTATACTTTTACTCAAGTATGACAGTTGGGTACTTTTCCCTCCACTGTTATGTAGTCTACACCAAAGCCAGGATGCATGCAGTGACTGCAGTGTCACCATGGGGTTCTTCCATTACTTTGCTTTAATAGACTTAGGTAAGAAACAGATGGAGCCAATATTTATGTTTGAGCATCCTATAATGTGTGGGTGATTATGTGGACACACACACACGCACGCACGCACACGCACGCACGCACACACACCCACACACACACACAAACAGTTGAAGCTTCAACAGCGGAATTACTTAGAGAAATAGTTTCAGTTGGTCCGTGGTTGAGATGACTAAATATCTTCTGGGATTTAAAGAGGGGTTTTGTCACAACAAAGGACTGCTTCTTTTTGTCGATAAGTGTAGTCTACCATGGCTTGGCGCTGTTTACAGTCATTACAGGGGGGAAGTGTCCCATCCCTCTCCCTTATTACCAAGGGGGATATGCCACTTACACAGACAAGCCCGCGGAGTGGCTGAAACACCTGTCAATCACTTGGTGGTTCTGCGGAGTTCGATCGAGGAACCAGAGTCAAAACAGAAGTCGGAAAGTCACATTTCACCAATGCGTCAACGCCTGGGTTTGACCAACTGATGAGGGAATTATAATCATAACTTCATTAACCGGAGTTAAATAATAAAGTTACCGTTTTCCGTGACGGCTGTGATCTATATGATACTGCATTCTTTCTTTTAAAAATGTTACATTTTTTGGCGTAAAATGTTGGTTACGCATGACCAAATAATTTACTGACCATTTTGGAGTCTGAGGACTTTACTAGAAGGGAGACCATCCTCTCCCCTTGTACCTGGCGGTAATACCGAGTGGCCAAAGCGATGGCGTCCGAGGTGGTCTGCGGGCTGGTCTTCAGATTGCTTCTTCCGATATGTTTAGCAACAGGTACGTGTTATGTATAAAAAGGTACCGCAGCTCTTGCGCATCTAATGCGCCATCCCAAAAAACTCACAGGCATTGTAGATGACAGCCTACAACAAAATATTAGTTTAATTATGTTTATTGCCCTAATAATAACAGTCATACTTTTATGAAGGAATTAATATATATATATATATTTTTTAAACGTTACAGTATGCTAATCAATGTCTGGGTACTGTGTTACATGTTTGTGGTTCTTGTTGGACAAGTAATGACACTAGAATTCAGTCGTCTTTGATTTTGTACTAACCGTGTATATCACTGAAATCCGTTTATTTATGGCAAACACCCTAATATAACCAGGCGTTATTTCACAGTGGCGGTTGTGCGTCACACACTGCAACCTTTCAGTCGTATTCCATACCCTTCTGCTCCAAGTTAATATCTGAAAAAAAAAAAAAGGTTGGTTGATTGGCAGAACAGGAAAATGTGTCTTCGGCTTTTCCCATTCCTTCACCAAATGTTCAGATTAGGATGGGTCTATTGCTGCGTCATTAACTGCGTACGGACGTCATGTGGAATTGATCTCGAGCGCCTTTTGGAGCGTTTTATTTCTCCAAGCATTTGAAAAACACTATATGAGATTTGAAGTATCAAATATTATACCATTTGGTTATAACGTATTTATTACCATGAAATAATTAGGAGATTGCTTGGGTTCATCTATTTTGAAGAGGCATATTCAGTGTCAAAAACATTCAACTAAATTATGGATTTTTGTATTGTATTTCTCAACCACAAGTATCATTTGTAGTAGACCATATTACTGTAAACATTTTCAGTATTAATTCAGTAAGCATGTCCAGTGTTTGATGAGCAACGTCATTGTCAGCATCGCCTAGGGCAGTAGGGATAGCGTAGGTAGGTACTAGGTAGACCGATAGACCAGTAACTAGGGGTAGGTAGGTAGACAGGTGGACCAGTAACTAGGGGGTAGATAGACAGGTGGACCAGTAACTAGGGGTAGGTAGGTAGACAGGTGGACTAGTAACTAGGGGTAGGTAGACAGGCGGACCAGTAACTAGGGGGAAGGTAGACAGGTGGACCAGTAACTAGGGGGAAGGTAGACAGGTGGACCAGTAACTAGGGGTAGGTAGACAGGTGGACCAGTAACTAGGGGGAAAGTAGACAGGTTGACCAGTAACTAGGGGGTAGGTAGACAGGTGGACCAGTAACTAGGGGGTAGGTAGACAGGGGGACCAGTAACTAGGGGGTAGGTAGGTAGACAGGTGGACCAGTAACTAGGGGGTAGGTAGACAGGTGGACCAGTAACTAGGGAACTAGGGGGTAGGTAGACAGGTGGACCAGTAACTAGGGAACTAGGGGGTAGGTAGACAGGTGGACCAGTAACTAGGGAACTAGGGGGTAGGTAGACAGGTGGACCAGTAACTAGGGGTAGGTAGGTAGACAGGTGGACCAGTAACTGGGGGGTAGGTAGGTAGGTAGGTAGACAGGTGGACCAGTAACTAGGGGGTTGATAGACAGGTGGACAAGTAACTAGGGGGTAGGTAGGTAGACAGGTGGACCAGTAATTAGGGGGTAGATAGACAGGTGGACCAGTAACTAGGGGGTAGGTGGGTAGACAGGTGGACCAGTAACTAGGGGGTAGGTAGGTAGACAGGTGGACCAGTAACTAGGGGTAGGTAGGTAGACAGGTGGACCAGTAACTAGGGGGTAGGTAGGTAGACAGGTGGACCAGTAACTAGGGGTAGGTAGATAGTCAGGTGGACCAGTAACTAGGGGGTTGGTAGACAGGTGGACCAGTAACTAGGGGTAGGTAGGTAGACAGGTGGACCAGTAACTAGGATGTAGGTAGACAGGTGGACCAGTAACTAGGGGGTAGATAGACAGGTGGACCAGTAACTAGGGGGTTGGTAGACAGGTGGACCAGTAACTAGGGGTAGCTAGGTAGTAGCGGTGCGTGGGTAAAATCACTAAGGAAGCCAAGTGATGTGTTGTGTTGTGATCATTGCGTTGCTTTCTCTATAACCTGTTAATTCATATACCTAGACACCGTGATATAGAGGCCTAAAGGCCGCGACAATAAGAAGACACAGCGGCAGAATAAATTCAACCACACCTTTGTTTCATAACAAAACCGGAGAGCAACATCTGTCCTGTGAAGTCTACAAAACATATCGCATGTAACAAACAGTTACATGACCTAAAGCAGGGTCAAGCAGGTTAATGTTTCAGACATTTTCAGCCCACTAAACAACTATTGATTTAGAACCACAGAGAGTTACCGCAAGTCGGAAAGAAAACAGGAGCTGCCTCCACTATTCCAGCACCATTTCAACATCAACAAATCCCCTCTGCTTAGTCTAATACAGTGACAACTAAAAGATACTAAAAACTATTTTGTCCAGTCAACGCAAGTTAAATATGATGTGGCAGTCCATGGTGCTGATTTGTGTGTGTGTGTGTGTGTGTGTGTGTGCGCTCGTTCGTGCAAGTATAGAAAACATGTTGACTCACCCTACTGGTAGGGTTTAGGAGTGGAATTAGGAGGAGAGGCCTCATTTAACTCAGTAAATTCCTCAGGTTTTAGCCATGTTTCAGACAGGCCAATCACATCATGTTTCAGACATGCCAATCACATCATGTTTCAGACAGGCCAATCACATCATGTTTCAGACAGGCCAATCACATCATGTTTCAGACAGGCCAATCACATCATGTTTCAGACAGGCCAATCACATCATGTTTCAGACACATCATGTTTCAGACAGGCCAATCACATCATGTTTCAGACAGGCCAATCACATCATGTTTCAGACAGGCCAATCACATCATGTTTCAGACAGGCCAATCACATCATGTTTATGATCAGTGATTAGTTCATTGACTGTGACTACCTTGAAAGTCAGGGATCTAACATTAAGTAGTCCTATTATCACAATCTCTTTCACTTATCTACAAATTCTATCTTTTGGGGAGGTGCAGAAAACAGTTTTCAACCAGCGATTGAGTTGTGAGACTGTAGAGCTCATCACTCCC
The DNA here is from genome assembly GCF_016432855.1 of Salvelinus namaycush. Lineage (NCBI taxonomy): Eukaryota > Metazoa > Chordata > Actinopteri > Salmoniformes > Salmonidae > Salvelinus > Salvelinus namaycush. Next base: position 181,379 of record NW_024059909.1, on the reverse strand, counting down.
TCTAACTGGGAGGGGGCCAGAGACAATTACTCGATGCCGACACATCTTTCTAGCTGATTTACACGCTGAAGCTATGTTGCGCTTGTTGACCTCTGAATGTTTCATCCTAACATCGTTGGTGCCGACGTGGATAACAATATCTCTATACTCTCTACACTCGCCAGTTTTAGCTTTAGCCAGCACCATCTTCAGATTAGCCTTAACGTCGGTAGCCCTGCCCCCTGGTAAACAGTGTATGATCGCTGGATGATTATTTTTAAGTCTAATACTGCGGGTAATGGAGTCGCCAATGACTACGGTTTTCAATTTGTCAGAGCTAATGGTGGGAGGCTTTGGCGTCTGACTCTGTAACGGGTGGAGGAGAGACCTGAGAATGCTCGGCCTCTGACTCCGTAACGGGGGGAGGAGAGACCTGAGAATGCTCGGCCTCTGACTCCGTAACGGGTGGAGGAGAGTCCAGAGAAGGCTCGGCCTCTGACTCCGTAACAGGGGGAGGAGAGACCTGAGAAGGCTTGGCCTCTGACTCCGTAACGGGTGGAGGAGAGACCAGAGAAGGCTCAGCCTCTGACTCCGTAACGGGGGGAGGAGAGACCAGAGAAGGCTCGGCCTCTGACTCCGTAACGGGTGGAGGAGAGACCAGAGAAGGCTCGGCCTCTGACTCCGTAACGGGTGGAGGAGAGACCTGAGAAGGCTCGGCCTCTGACTCCGTAACGGGTGGAGGAGAGACCTGAGAAGGCTCGGCCTCTGACTCCGTAACGGGTGGAGGAGAGACCAGAGAAGGCTCGGCCTCTGACTCCGTAACGGGGGGAGGAGAGACCAGAGAAGGCTCGGCCTCTGACTCCGTAACGGGGGGAGGAGAAACCAGAGAAGGCTCGGCCTCCGACTCCGTAACGGGTGGAGGAGAGACCTGAGAAGGCTCGGCATCTGACTCCGTAACGGGTGGAGGAGAGACCAGAGAAGGCTCGGCCTCTGACTCCGTAACGGGTGGAGGAGAGACCAGAGAAGGCTCGGCCTCTGACTCCGTAACGGGGGGAGGAGAGACCTGAGAAGGCTCGGCCTCTGACTCTGTAACGGGTGGAGGAGAGACCAGAGAAGGCTCGGCCTCTGACTCCGTAACAGGGGGAGGAGAGACCTGAGAAGGCTCGGCCTCTGACTCCGTAACGGGTGGAGGAGAGACCTGAGAAAGCTCGGCCTCTGACACCGTAACGGGTGGAGGAGAGACCTGAGAACGCTCGGCCTCTGACACCTTAACAGGGGGAGGAGAGACCTGAGAAGGCTCGGCCTCTGACTCCGTAACGGGGGGAGGAGAGACCTGAGAAGGCTCGGCCTCTGACTCCTTAATGGATGGAGGAGAGACCAGAGAAGGCTCGGCCTCTGACTCCGTAACGGGTGGAGGAGAGACCAGAGAAGGCTCGGCCTCTGACACCGTAACAGGGGGAGGAGAGACCTGAGAAGGCTCGGCCTCTGACTCCGTAACGGGGGGAGGAGAGACCTGAGAAGGCTCGGCCTCTGACTCCGTAACGGGTGGAGGAGAGACCTGAGAAGGCTCCGTCTCAGACTCCAACTCGTTGATTAATGGGGAGAACAAGTTGAAAGTTTCTATCGGCTGAATGAGAGACACTGAGCATGCCGACAACATTTCTTTACAGAAGTCATGATAAAATAGTCCGGCTGTGGGGACTGTCCTGTGGGATTAACACCACTACCTGTATTTACTGATGGCACAGACACTGTTTCATCCTTTCATACACTTTAAATCGTCTTTGCCTAACGATTGCGTCTGAAACCGATCTTGCAAGTCGGCTATTCTCACCATAAGGTGATAGTTCTCCTTTCACATTATTAACATGGTAGACCTCCTCAGCGTGGTAATTGTTCCTACGCTGAGTTCACATTAACACCCAGAGACTGTCAGGATGAGCAACCACATCAAGTGTATTCTCTCTGAGGCTGATATCTTACAGACCAAGCATCAATACCACAGACCTGTCCAGATGTCTCTATGGTACATGTTCAGACATGTCCAGATATCTCTTCTATGTCTTTATATGTCTCAGGTCAATACTGTGTGGAACTCAACATTTTAAGGATGTTAAATATGTTGTTTTGACTTTACAGTCACTACTTTTGATTCAATGACTAATATCTGTGTGTGTGTGTGTGTGTGTGTGTGTCTGTTACAGCTTGTTTGTTCCGGTACAATGGGCTATCATTCCTCTACCTCATCTACCTCCTCCTTATTCCCCTTTTCTCTGAGCCCACCAGCACAACCATGCAGGGTAAGTCTCCCTCTTTCTCTAACACCCTCTTCGCTCTACCTCCTCCTCGTCCTCCTTTACCATCTCCTCCTCTACCTCCTCTTCATCCTCCTCTACCTCCTCCTCTACCTCCTCCTCTACCTCCTTTACCACCTCCTCATCCTCCTTTACCACCTCCTCCTCTACCTCATCTACCTCCTCTTCATCCGCCTCTATCTCCTCTACCACCTCCTCGTCCTCCTTTACCACCTCCTCATCCTCCTCTACCTCCTCCTCATCCTCATCTACCTCCTCATCCTCCTCTACCTCCTCTATCTCCTCCACCTCCTCCTCTACCTCCTCTATCTCCTCCACCTCCTCCTCTACCTCCTCCTCTTCCTCCTCTACCTCCTCCTCTACCTCCTCCTCTTCCTCCTCTACCTCCTCTACATCCTCCTCTACTTCCTCCTCTTCCACCTCCATCTCCTCCTCTTCCTCCTCTACCTCCTCCTCACCATCCTCTTCCCTTTACCTGCTCCTCTTTTCACAGAACCAACCAGCCTGACAATCGACCTTGGACTTTGCCTCTAACTCTTCTCTAAATATCACATAGTCAATGGGGCTCAAAAATACATCACCTCCAGAACCAACCACCTTCACAGAACTCTCTGTTTCAGAAAAGACAAAGGGGGGGACAAAATGGCGCCGTAGGGAGAACACTGTGTTTCAGCGAGCTCCCGTGGCATTCGTAAATTTATATTCTTTCATTAATCTCCTAGCTTGAAAAAGTGGTAGAATTGGCTAAATAAGTTATCCTGCAATGAGTCTTGACGGTTATTTCTCAAAAATCTCCGACAACATGCCCAGCAGAGCTACTAAGAACTCGACCAAATCCCTGTAGATGTGCAGGAGGAGCTAGCTAACACCACTGCGGATCCAGGCACAATGGACCTGGTGATTCAAAGGATGACGGACAACATTACTAAAGTGATCGATGTTAAGATAAGAACGGTCTTGGAAGCAATAGCAGGCCATTCAGCTGAATTACAGAGGGTGGTCAAACGTGTCGATGAGGCGGAAGGAAGAATTGCTACAGTGGAAGCTTCAACTACATCTATGGACACTAAGATGAAAGCACTTGAAAAACAGGTGCGTGAAATGGCGGAGCACATTGACGACTTGGATAATCGGGGACGCAGATGCAATATTCGTGTTGTGGGACTCCCGGAAAATTCTGAAGGAACACGTTCAGTAAATTTTTTTTGAGGAATGGATCCCTGACTACTTACAAATGGACACTAAGGCTGGTCGTGTGAAGCTGGACAGAGCCCATCGCTCTCAAGCACCGATACCCGGTCCCAACCAGCGCCCACGGCCAGTGGTTATAAAGTTCCACAACTTCACCGACAAGCAGCGCGTTATGGATGCGGCTAGAAACATCGGCTCTGACGGTAGTCAACGTAAAGGTTCAAAGGTCTCATTCTTCAATGATTACTCCACAGCAGTTGTACGAAGACGCAAAGGGTTTGATGAGGCGAAGGCTCGACTCAGGAGAATGAAGATGGACTACGCACTGTTGTACCCGGCCACATTGAAGATTATGGTCAACGGATCGCCTAAGAAACTCTCCACACCTGCAGAGGCTGCTGCGTTTATTGACTCTCTCGGGTAAATAACTTTAAGCTGCTCCGCCGCAGCATTGGATAACTTTATTATCTTCTTTGAATCTGATCATGAAACAGTGGTGTGAGTTCTCACATGCTCCGGTTCAGTAATATTCGTATTTTTATTATTTTTCTTGCTAAAGTAACTGCCGCTATAGCTCAGGCTGAGATATGGGTGAATCTATATTGGTGCCCAGGCTTGGTTTTAGGTGGAAGAGCCTCAATCTTCATATATTGATTTTCATTTTCATATGTATAAAGGACGAGGCTATTGAGTGGCAATGCAGACTTAAGAGTCTACATTGGAAAGTTGAAATCCCCTGCATGTTAGCTAGTGGGAAAACCCCCTTTTGGATCTTTACATGTTTAATTTTTGGGTTTAGTATAGTTAGAGTTCAGGGTTCATATCGTTTGTTTATGCTCGGTGAGATAGAAGAGAGTTCAACACATGGAAAAAGGTACCACCCCATTTTTACGGTGGGATTCAGTCTGAATATGAAACGGTCAAAGTGCAATGGCAGGTAACACACTGCGGGTATGTACATGGAACATTAGAGGGAGCCATAATCCCATTAAAAGGAAGAAGGTACTGTCGTTTTTGAAAAAAGAAAATATTGATATTGCCCTGTTGCAAGAAACTCATTTGGATGATAAGGAGCATCTGAAATTACAACAAGGGGGGTTTGGTCAAGTGTTTTTCTCATCATTTACATCCAGAAGTAGAGGTGTAGCAATTCTTGTGAAAAAGAACTTACCACTTAAGGTCTTGAATTGTGTGAAAGATAAACTTGGTCGCTTTGTTATAATTAATGGTACTTTACAAGGGCAGAGCATCTCCATAATGAATATTTACTTTCCCCCTGCCCACCCCCCTGATTTCCTCACTAAGGTATTTCTAGACTTTTCAGAATTAAACTCAGACACTGCAGTAGTTGGAGGAGATTTTAATTGTTTGTTGAACCCCCTTATTGATAAGTTTCCCAGCGGTATAGCTTCACTCTCTCCTCGAGCTAAGTCACTTAAAGCTATTTGTGATGATCTGGGGTATGCGGATGTTTGGAGAACTTTTCACCCCTCCAACAGAGAGTTCACTTTTTTCTCTGCACCTCATGGATGTCAGACTAGAATAGATTACTTTTTTATGCCCAGGACGTCTTTGCAGTCTGTTTTATCCGCTAGGATAGGAAGTATAGTCATATCTGATCATGCGGAGGTGATCCTGGACATAAAACTCAACGGGGCATTCAATCTGTCAAGGCATTGGAGGTTGAATACAACCATCCTTAAAGACCATACGTTCACATCATATTTTATTACAGAGTTTAAAGCATTTTTCTCTATTAACTCTCAATCAACAGATAATCCCTCGCTCCTTTGGGAAACCTGTAAAGCGTACGCCAGGGGTCTGATTATGTCATACACAGCCACTAAGAGGCGGAAAAAGCGTGAAAAGCAAAAAAGGTTAGAGGGTGAATTGGGAACTAAAGAGAAGGACTACATTAAAACTCCCACGCCTGCCCTATTAAAGGAAATATCAGTTCTTAGATCAACGTTGGACTCTCTCCTAACACAGGACGCTGAAAAGAAAATGGGATTTGTCAGGCAAAAGCTATATGAACATGGCGATAAGCCAGGAAAGTACTTGGCGTACCTAGCTAAAAAGAGAGCTGACTCACAGTCAATTGCTACTATTACTGATTCGGATGGCAATCATTTATATGAAAATAAATTGATAAATGACTCATTTAAGAAATTTTATGCAAATCTTTATGCCTCAGAACTGCCAAATGACGCACCCAAATTAATGGAGAATTTCTTTTCTAAGATTGAGCTCCCTACTATCTCCGAAGAACAGAGGTCTCTCCTTAATGCCCCTATCACCGAGGAAGAGATAATGTTCGCAATTAAGAATCTGCAAAACGGTAAGGCTCCAGGGCCAGACGGGTTTGGTAGTGAATTCTATAAAGAGTTTCATGGCCTGATCCTTGAGCCATTGCGTGATATGTTTAACCACTCATTTTCAAATGACCAGCTCCCTCAAACGCTGAGGGAAGCCAACATATCACTTATTCTTAAAAAGGGAAAATGTCCAGAGTCTTGTTCCTCGTACAGACCAATTTCCCTACTGAATGTGGATAGAAAATTACTTTCTAAAATTCTAGCCACAAGATTAGAGGACTCACTGCCACTAATTGTGAAAGGAGACCAAACTGGCTTCATTAAGGGCCGTAAGTCGTGCAACAATGTCAGGCGGCTTCTTAATGTAATTCAAGCCTACCAACAAAGTGCTAGGGATGGTCTTGTGCTCTCCCTAGATGCTGAGAAAGCATTTGATCGTGTGGAGTGGTCTTACCTACTCTTTGCTCTAAATAAATTTGGTCTAGGGGACAACTTTATAAAATGGGTGAAAGTTTTATATGATGATCCTCAGGCTGCTGTCCTTACTAATGGGCTAAGATCAAATAGCTTCTCTATATACAGAGGTACCAGACAGGGCTGCCCTTTGTCCCCCCTCCTATTTGCTCTCGCTATGGAACCACTGGCCGAGGCCATCAGGGTAACGCCTGCTATACAGGGGCTGCTCATTGGTGATGTTCACCATAAAATAAGCTTGTATGCTGATGATGTCCTGATATTCATCTCTAATCCCGAGACCTCAACTACATCTCTTATTAATATTATTCAATTATTCAGCGAATTCTCAGGCTACAAGATTAACTTAACTAAATCAGAGGCTATGCCACTTGGTAGCCTTCACTCTGTACCTAATACTTCTCCCCCCTTTCCTTTTAAATGGTCTCCCTCAGGCTTTACGTATCTGGGTATATTTGTAACTCCTAAATTCCAGCAAATGTACAAAGCCAATTTTGTTCCCTTGTTTGATACAATAAGACAGGATCTGGAGCGCTGGAACTCTCTACCGATCTCTTGGTTGGGTAGAATATCCCTCTTGAAAATGAACATTTTACCTAGACTACTTTACCCAATCCAAATGATCCCAGTATTACTCTCCAATAAGATAATAAAGGATGTAAATGGATGGCTAAGTTCCTTCATATGGAGTAAACGCAAGCCAAGGCTTAAGATGGCAATATTGCAGCTGCCAAGTTCTATGGGGGGCTTGGATCTGCCCAATATCAGGTTCTATCAGTGGTGTGCTCACCTATGTTATATTTCTGATTGGATCACAAACGATGACTCCTCTATTTGGTTAGACATTGAGACTTCTCTTTCAAAATACCCCTTACAGGATCTTTTATTTTTCAGAAGTTTCAAGTCTGTAGAAGATCACTGCAATAATCCTATTACACTTAACACACTCAAGGTTTGGAGGTCAGTTCAGCGCTTCCTGGGAAGGTCCAAACTAACCTCTGCTCTTACCCCAATTCTTAACAACCCAGATTTTGGTCCAGGATTGCTGGATGCTGGCTTTAACTTTTGGCTTAATAAGGGCATACGCAGACTAAATGACTTATTTGCTGATAAGATTCTATTGTCATTTGAGCAGATGGTGGAGAAATATCGACTCCCAAAGCAGGACTTTTTCCGCTTCCTACAAGTAAGACATTATATTGTGAAGAGCACCACCTTAATTGGTAACCCTGATATGTCTGTCATTGAGAGAATGCTTTTTTTTCCACAAAGGAAAATGTCTGTAAGTCTGTTTTATGATGCTTTAAGGTCCTTTCCTGCTGTCGACACACAGAGGGTGAAACAAGTGTGGGAGAAAGAATTGTCTGTGACTATTGACGAAGAGATGTGGGAGGACATTTGGAGATATGCAAAAACAATATCTATATGTAATCGTACTAGAGCAATCCAATTAAGAATAATACACATATTGCATATATCCCCAAATCGCAGACATGCCTTTAGCCCCTCTTCCTCTTCTCCTCAGTGTCTTAAATGTAAAACTGATACAGGCACCCTAACACATTGTTTATGGTCATGTACCAAAATACAACGATACTGGTCTGGTGTTCTGCAAGAAATTGAAAAGATCCTAGGGGTTGATCTAGAATTGGACCCAGTTTCGTTACTGTTAGGTCTCCCTAGTAGGCATGTTACTTCTGTGAGTAAGAGGAGGCTTTACAACATCCTTACCTTTGCTGCAAGGAAAAACATTCTTTTACGGTGGATTAGTGATAAGGTTCCTTCTATTAAAGATTGGCATAAGATACTTTTTGAATGGGTGCCTCTGGAATATCTGACATGCACAGTGCATTCTAAAACAGATCAGTTCTACAAAGTGTGGGAACCCTATCTAAATTACCTAGAACCTGAGGTATCAGCTATTATGCTGCAAGGATTCTCTTAGAATGGTGGTGATCTATGTATTCAGAATTACACTGTATGTTTCATGTGTGGAACCTAACTTCTTAGTTTAAACCGAGCTTTTTTGTTTAATTTCTGTTTGTAAGTTTGTTTAAAATGTGTGTATTGAGAGACGCAATGATGGGCATAGGGTGGGAGAAGCGGGGGGAGGGAGATGGTGGGCGTGTGTGTGTGTATGTGTATGTATATGTATATGTGTATATATATATGTATGCGCAGGTATGTGTAGACGGGTGCTGTCTTGCTTTGTTGTTTTTTTTGCCTTGTCTCTGTTGTTGTATCTCTTTAATATGGGTGAAAATTGTGAAATTCCAATAAAAATACTGTTAAAAAAAAAAAAAAAAAAAAAGACAAAGGGGTCTGGCAAATTAAATTGTTTTCCCTTGAGGACATAATTTCCTTCCCAATAGAGATTAGGCTTGGCAATGATTGGATAATGCAGCAAGTTTGGCCACTGGTTGTATGGTTTGTCCAAGAGAGAAATGTATTGCCTATTTGGGCTCCCGAGTGGCGCAGCGGTCTAAGACAATGCATCTCAGTGCTTGAGACGTCACTACAGACACCGTGGTTTGTATCCAGGTTGTATCACAATCGGCCGTGATTGGGAGTCACGTAGGGTGGCACACAATTGGCGTCCGGGTTAGGGTTTGGCCGAGGTAGGCTGTCATTGTAAATAATAATTTGTTCTTAACTTACTTGCCTAGTTAAATAAAGGTTCATTTAAAACGTAAAACATGTATTATTCAATTGAATTAGCCCTCATCAAGAGAATGGGTTCTCAGAATTCAGATGAGGAGAACTGATGTAAAAGCTACTCAGCTGTGTTGAACAGAGCAGGTCATAAGGAGATCTAAGAGGTCAATGCTCAGTGTATTATATGTAGAAGTTGTCCTGAACTTAGGACGAGGAGCAATCGAGCAGCTGACCAATTATGACATGAGTTCTGGGTTAACTTAGAATACTGTCCTCTTGATACATATACTCATGTCATAATTGGTCAGCTGCACGATTGCTCCTCGTCCTAAGTTCAGGACAACTTCTACATATAATACACTGAGCATTGACCTCTTAGATCTCCTTATGACCTGCTCTGTTCAACATAGCTGAGTAGCTTTTACATCAGTTCTCCTCATTATGACATGAGTTCTGGGTTAACTTAGAATACTGTCCTCTTGATCTCTCCTCTGGTCCAGCGTGGTTTAGTGTGGCACTGTGGTCATGAAAGGAGCCTAGCGAGAGGTATTCCTTCCTTTACCACAGATGGATAGTAAACCGGATGGTTAAGATGGTTAGAACCCCCCCCCCCCCCCCCCCCCTCATACCTTAAACCACTCAACACTGTGCTTCCTGGAAAGACCACGTCAATGTTTAACAATACATACAGCTAGATTGGCTCAGGAGAGGAGAGGACTCTGACGGTGTCCTCTCGGGAAATAAAAGACACGAAGGAGGGAGGGAGAGAGAGAGAGGGAAATAACAGGCTGTCTGTCAGGAAGTAAATGAGAATAGATGTAGGGAGGGAAGGATGGAAAAGAGGGTGAGAAGGAAGGAGAGAAGAAGGGATGTAGGGAGGGAAGGATGGCAAAGAGGGTGAGAAGGAAGGAGAGAAGAAGGGATGGAGGGAGGGAAGGATGGAATAGAGGGTGAGAAGGAAGGAGAGAAGAAGGGATGGAGGGAGGGAAGGATGGAATAGAGGGTGAGAAGGAAGGAGAGAAGAAGGGATGGAGGGAGGGAAGGATGGAATAGAGGGAGAGAAGGAAGGAGAGAAGAAGGGATGGAGGGAGGGAAGGATGGAATAGAGGGTGAGAAGGAAGGAGAGAAGAAGGGATGTAGGGAGGGAAGGATGGCAAAGAGGGTGAGAAGGAAGGAGAGAAGAAGGGATGGAGGGAGGGAAGGATGGAATAGAGGGTGAGAAGGAAGGAGAGAAGAAGGGATGGAGGGAGGGAAGGATGGAATAGAGGGTGAGAAGGAAGGAGAGAAGAAGGGATGTAGGGAGGGAAGGATGGCAAAGAGGGTGAGAAGGAAGGAGAGAAGAAGGGATGGAGGGAGGGAAGGATGGAATAGAGGGTGAGAAGGAAGGAGAGAAGAAGGGATGGAGGGAGGGAAGGATGGAATAGAGGGTGAGAAGGAAGGAGAGAAGAAGGGATGTAGGGAGGGAAGGATGGAATAGAGGGTGAGAAGGAAGGAGAGAAGAAGGGATGTAGGGAGGGAAGGATGGCAAAGAGGGTGAGAAGGAAGGAGAGAAGAAGGGATGGAGGAAGGGATGATGAATGGAGGGATAGAGTGGTATGGAGGAAGGGATGATGAATGGAGGGATAGAGTGGTATGGAGGAAGGGATGATGGGAGGGAGGGATAGAGTGGTATGGAGGAAGGGATGATGGGAGGGAGGGATAGAGTGGTATGGAGGAAGGGATGATGGGAGGGAGGGATAGAGTGGTATGGAGGAAGGGGATGATGGGAGGGATAGAGTGGTATGGAGGAAGGGATGATGGGAGGGAGGGATAGAGTGGTATGGAGGAAGGGGATGATGGGAGGGATAGAGTGGTATGGAGGAAGGGATGATGAATGGAGGGATAGAGTGGTATGGAGGAAGGGATGATGGAGGGATAGAATGGTATGGAGGAGGGATGATGGGAGGGATAGAGTGGTATGGAGGAAGGGATGATGGGAGGGATAGAGTGGTATGGAGGAAGGGATGATGGATGGAGGGATAGAGTGGTATGGAGGAAGGGATGATGGGAGGGATAGAGTGGTATGGAGGAAGGGATGATGGGAGGGATAGAGTGGTATGGAGGAAGGGATGATGAATGGAGGGATAGAGTGGTATGGAGGAAGGGATGATGAATGGAGGGATAGAGTGGTATGGAGGAAGGGATGATGAATGGAGGGATAGAGTGGTATGGAGGAAGGGATGATGGGAGGGATAGAGTGGTATGGAGGAAGGGATGATGGGAGGGATAGAGTGGTATGGAGGAAGGGGATGATGAATGGAGGGATAGAGTGGTATGGAGGAAGGGATGATGAATGGAGGGATAGAGTGGTATGGAGGAAGGGATGATGAATGGAGGGATAGAGTGGTATGGAGGAAGGGATGATGGGAGGGATAGAGTGGTATGGAGGAAGGGATGATGGGAGGGATAGAGTGGTATGGAGGAAGGGGATGATGGGAGGGATAGAGTGGTATGGAGGAAGGGATGATGAATGGAGGGATAGAGTGGTATGGAGGAAGGGATGATGGAGGGATAGAGTGGTATGGAGGAAGGGATGATGAATGGAGGGATAGAGTGGTATGGAGGAAGGGATGATGGGAGGGATAGAGTGGTATGGAGGAAGGGATGATGGGAGGGATAGAGTGGTATGAAGGAAGGGGATGATGGGAGGGATAGAGTGGTATGGAGGAAGGGATGATGAATGGAGGGATAGAGTGGTATGGAGGAAGGGATGATGGAGGGATAGAGTGGTATGGAGGAAGGGATGATGAATGGAGGGATAGAGTGGTATGGAGGAAGGGATGATGGGAGGGATAGAGTGGTATGGAGGAAGGGATGATGGGAGGGATAGAGTGGTATGGAGGAGGGGATGATGGGAGGGATAGAGTGGTATGGAGGAAGGGATGATGGGAGGGATAGAGTGGTATGGAGGAAGGGATGATGGATGGAGGGATAGAGTGGCATGGAGGAAGGGATGATGGGAGGGATAGAGTGGTATGGAGGAAGGGATGATGGGAGGGATAGAGTGGTATGGAGGAAGGGATGATGAATGGAGGGATAGAGTGGTATGGAGGAAGGGATGATGAATGGAGGGATAGAGTGGTATGGAGGAAGGGATGATGAATGGAGGGATAGAGTGGTATGGAGGAAGGGATGATGGGAGGGATAGAGTGGTATGGAGGAAGGGATGATGGGAGGGATAGAGTGGTATGGAGGAGGGGATGATGGGAGGGATAGAGTGGTATGGAGGAAGGGATGATGGGAGGGATAGAGTGGTATGGAGGAAGGGATGATGGATGGAGGGATAGAGTGGTATGGAGGAAGGGATGATGGGAGGGATAGAGTGGTATGGAGGAAGGGATGATGGGAGGGATAGAGTGGTATGGAGGAAGGGATGATGAATGGAGGGATAGAGTGGTATGGAGGAAGGGATGATGAATGGAGGGATAGAGTGGTATGGAGGAAGGGATGATGAATGGAGGGATAGAGTGGTATGGAGGAAGGGATGATGGGAGGGATAGAGTGGTATGGAGGAAGGGATGATGGGAGGGATAGAGTGGTATGGAGGAAGGGATGATGAATGGAGGGATAGAGTGGTATGGAGGAAGGGATGATGGAGGGATAGAGTGGTATGGAGGAAGGGATGATGAATGGAGGGATAGAGTGGTATGGAGGAAGGGATGATGGGAGGAATAGAGTGGTATGGAGGAAGGGATGATGGGAGGGATAGAGTGGTAAGGAGGAAGGGATGATGGGAGGGATAGAGTGGTATGGAGGAAGGGATGATGGGAGGAATATAGTGGTATGGAGGAAGGGATGATGGAAGGGTAGAGTGGTATGGAGGAAGGGATGATGGGAGGAATATAGTGGTATGGAGGAAGGGATGATGGGAGGAATATAGTGGTATGGAGGAAGGGATGATCGAAGGGTAGAGTGCAGTATGGAGGAAGGGATGATGGAAGGGTAGAGTGGTATGGAGGAAGGGATGATGAATGGAGGATAGAGTGGTATGGAGGAAGGGATGATGGGAGCGATAGAGTGGTATGGAGGACGGGATGATGGGAGGAATATAGTGGTATGGAGGAAGGGATGATGGGAGGGATAGAGTGGTATGGAGGAAGGGATGATGGGAGGGATAGAGTGGTATGGAGGAAGGGATGATGGAAGGGTAGAGTGGTATGGAGGAAGGGATGATGGGAGGAATAGAGTGGTATGGAGGAAGGGATGATGGAGGGATAGAGTGGTATGGAGGAAGGGATGATGGAGGTATAGAGTGGTATGGAGGAAGGGATGATGGGAGGAATATAGTGGTATGGAGGAAGGGATGATGGAAGGGTAGAGTGCAGTATGGAGGAAGGAGAGAGAGAGGAGAGTCTTTAAAGTGTACTACTTACCTTCTCATCAATAGGTAATGAGAGAAGAAGACTTCTGAAAGGTAATGTATGCCTTCAGGATCACATAGTGTCACATAGGTCAGTCCAGCACTATAGTTCTCCCCTCTGCCTGGAAAGATGTGGTGTTCTACCTGCTGGGGTCCTACCCCCATCCTCTACACATAGACTCTATTGAACATCCTGGTCCTACCCCCATCCTCTACATATATACTCTATTGAACATCCTGGTCCTACCCCATCCTCTACACATAGACTCTATTGAACATCCTGGTCCTCCCCCCATCCTCTACACATAGACTCTATTGAACATCCTGGTCCTACCCCCATCCTCTACATATAGACTCTACTCTATATATATCTATATGCAATATACTGTATGTCACAACAGATGTAAATATATGGTTCATGACAGTGTTATGACCATATTATGACATTAAAGTAAAGCGTTACCATTACCATTACTTTTGACCGGAGCTCTATCGGATGACTACTGTACCTTTTAGTGCTACGTATACTTCTGTAGGTTTAAAAAGCCCCCTTAACAGCTTCTACCCCCAAGCCATAAGACTGCTGAACAATTCATGAAATGGCCACACGGACTATTTACGTTGACCTCCCCCGCCCCCACACTCACACTCCAGTGTTTAAATAAGGCTGGCTAGTAGAGATGTTGGTAGGTAGTATTTAATAAGACTGGATGGGAGAGATATTGGTAGGTAGTATTTAATAAGACTGGCTAGTAGAGATGTTGGTAGGTAGTATTTAATAAGACTGGCTAGGAGAGATGTTGGTAGGTAGTATTTAATAAGACTGGCTAGCAGAGATGTTGGTAGGTAGTATTTAATAAGACTGGCTGGTACAGATGTTGGTAGGTAGTATTTAATAAGACTGACTAGGAGAGATGTTGGTAGGTAGTATTTAATAAGACTGGCTAGTAGAGATGTTGGTAGGTAGTATTTAATAAGACTGGCTAGTAGAGATGTTGGTAGGTAGTATTTAATAAGACTGGCTAGGAGAGATATTGGTAGGTAGTATTTAATAAGACTGGCTAGTACAGATGTTGGTAGGTAGTATTTAATAAGACTGGCTAGGAGAGATGTTGGTAGGTAGTATTTAATAAGACTGGCTGGTACAGATGTTGGTAGGTAGTATTTAATAAGACTGGCTAGGAGAGATGTTGGTAGGTAGTATTTAATAAGACTGGCTAGGAGAGATATTGGTAGGTAGTATTTAATAAGACTGGCTAGTACAGATGTTGGTAGGTAGTATTTAATAAGACTGGCTAGGAGAGATGTTGGTAGGTAGTATTTAATAAGACTGGCTGGTACAGATGTTGGTAGGTAGTATTTAATAAGACTGGCTAGGAGAGATGTTGGTAGGTAGTATTTAATAAGACTGGCTAGTAGAGATGTTGGTAGGTAGTATTTAATAAGACTGGCTAGGAGAGATGTTGGTAGGTAGTATTTAATAAGACTGGCTAGGAGAGATGTTGGTAGGTAGTATGTAATAAGACTGGCTGGTACAGATGTTGGTAGGTAGTATTTAATAAGACTGGCAAGTAGAGATGTTGGTAGGTAGTATTTAATAAGACTGGCTAGTAGAGATGTTGGTAGGTAGTATTTAATAAGACTGGCTGGTACAGATGTTGGTAGGTAGTATTTAATAAGACTGGCTAGTAGAGATGTTGGTAGGTAATATTTAATAAGACTGGCTAGTAGAGATGTTGGTAGGTAGTATTTAATAATTTATTCATTTAATTTTTATTTCACCTTTATTTAACCAGGTAGGTCAGTTGAGAACAAGTTCTCATTTACAACTGAGACCTGGTCAAGATAAAGCAAAGCAGGGCGTCAAAAACAACACAGAGTTACACATGGGATAAACAAACGTACAGTCAATAACACAATAGAAAAGTCTGTATACAGTGTGTGCAAATGAAGTAAGGAGGTAAGGCAATGAATAGGCCAATAATGGCGAAGTATGTACAATATAGCAATTTACACTGGAGTGATATACATGTGCAGATGAGGATGTGCAAGTAGAAATACTGGTGTGCAAAAGAGCAGAAAAACAAAAACAAATATGGGGATGAGGTAGGTAGTTGGTTGGATGGGCTATTTACAGATGGGCTGTGTACAGCTGCAGCGATCAGACAGCTGCTCTGACAGCTGACGCTGAAAGTTAGAGAGGGAGATAAATCTTCAACTTCAGTGATTTTTGTAATTCGTTCCAGTCATTGGCAGCAGAGAACTGGAAGGAAAGACGGCCAAAGGAGGTGTTGGCTTTGGGGATGACCAGTGAAATATACCAGCTGGAGCGCGTGCTACGGGTGGGTGTTGCTATGGTGACCAGTGAGCTGAGATTAGGCGGAGCTTTACCTTGCAAAGACTTATAGATGACCTGGAGCCAGTGGGTTTGGCGACGAATATGAAGCAAGGGCCAGCCAACGAGAGCATACAGGTCGCAGTGGTGGGTAGTATATGGGGCTTTGGTGACAAAACGGATGGCACTGTGATAGACTGCATCCAATTTGCTGAGTAGAGTGTTGGAGACTATTTTGTAAATGACATCGCCGAAGTCAAGGATCGGTAGGATAGTCAGTTTTACGAGGGTATGTTTGGCAGCATGAGTGAAGGATGCTTTGTTGTGAAATAGGAAGCCGATTCTAGATTTAATTTGGGATTGGAGATGCTTAATATGAGTCTGGAAGGAGAGTTTACAGTCTAACCAGACACCTAGGTGTTTGTAGTTGTCCACATATTCTAAATCAGAACCGTCCAGAGTAGTGATGCTAGTCGGGTGGGCGGGTGTGGGCAGCGATCGTTTGAAGAGCATGCATTTAGTTTTACTAGCGTTTAAGAGCAGTTGGAGGCCATGGAAGGAGAGTTGTATGGCGTTGAAGCACGTTTGGAGGTTTGTTAACACAGTGTCCAAAGAAGGGCCAGATGTATACAGAATGGTGTCGTCTGTGTAGAGGTGGATCATAGAATCACCAGCAGCAAGAGCGACATCATTGATGTATACAGAGAAAAGAGTCGGCCCGAGAATTGAACCCTGTGGCACCCCTATAGAGATTGCCAGAGGTCCGGACAACAGGCCCTCCGATTTGACACACTGAACTCTATTTGAGAAGTAGTTAGTGAACCAGGCAAGGCACAGTAGAGAAACCAAGGCTGTTGAGTCTGCCGATAAGAATGCGGTGATTGACAGAGTCGAAAGCCTTGACCAGGTCGATGAAGACGGCTGCACAGTACTGTCTTTTATCAATGGCGGTTATGATATCGTAAGACTTTCTAGGAGAGATGTTGGTAGGTAGTATTTCATTAAACTGGATAGGAGAGATGTTGCTAGGTAGTAATTTTTAAGGTTAGCAGTCCCCACTTGCTGCTCGATGGTACTGCCAAAAATGCACACACACATTAGCGCAGGCACACACACACACACACACACACACACACACACACACACACACACACACACACACACACACACACACACACACACACACACACACACACACACACACACACACACACACACACACACACACACACCTAGGCCAGGAATAAGATGATTAAGGACGTGGTGCCATAGCATATTAAAGTCCTAAGTGTTCCCATGGTGCCATAGCATATTAAGGTCCTAAGTGTTCCCATGGTAACATAGCATATTAAGGTCCTAAGTGTTCCCATGGTAACATAGCATATTCAAGTCCTAAGTGTTCCCATGGTAACATAGCATATTAAAGTCCTAAGTGTTCCCATGGGGCCATAGCATATTAAAGTCCTAAGTGTTCCCATGGGGCCATAGCATATTAAAGTCCTAAGTGTTCCCAGTAAGGATGCATTACATTTAATGGAACTGTTTGGGGCTGTTGCTGCTTGCTCTGTGTGGAAGGAGTCCTGTCAGACCAGAGCTCATATGTAACCAGGTGAACAGGTTACCTCTTTCCGCTTTATAGAGGAGAGACCATAAGAGTGGCCCATAGAGCAGAAGCCTGGTGGATCTTCATTTCATCACTCTTTTGTTGCTGAGGATTTTTCCGGCACAGCAGGAAATGCAAACTTGTAGTCTATTTGAGTTTTAAAAAGGCTTCAAAAAGTTTGTAATTTCCACTTTGAAATATCAAACTTGATTTGCCCTAACGAAAAATGTTGTCAACCCCTACAAACAATTCCATTAATTATAATCCATATAATAATATCTCAAACGGACTCAAATTAAGATCCTACTCTGTATCTCCTGTTTCTGTAGTGAGACAGCTTTATGTAGAGTACACCCCCTGGACAGGACACTAGTCTATATCCTGTTTCTGTAGTGAGACAGCTTGATGTACCAGTACACCTCCTGGACAGGACACTAGTCTATCTCCTGTTTCTGTAGTGAGACAGCTTTATGTACAGTCCACCCCCTGGACAGGACACTAGTCTATCTCCTGTTTCTGTAGTGAGACAGCTTGATGTACCAGTCCACCCCCTGGACAGGACACTAGTCTATATCCTGTTTCTGTAGTGAGACAGCTTGATGTACCAGTACACCCCCTGGACAGGACACTAGTCTATCTCCTGTTACTGTAGTGAGACAGCTTGATGTACCAGTACACCCCCTGGACAGGACACTAGTCTATCTCCTGTTTCTGTAGTGAGGCAGCTTGATGTACCAGTACACCCCCTGGACAGGACACTAGTCTATCTCCTGTTACTGTAGTGAGACAGCTTGATGTACCAGTACACCCCCTGGACAGGACACTAGTCTATCTCCTGTTACTGTAGTGAGACAGCTTGATGTACCAGTCCACCCCCTGGACAGGACACTAGTCTATCTCCTGTTACTGTAGTGAGACAGCTTGATGTACCAGTACACCCCCTGGACAGGACACTAGTCTATCTCCTGTTTCTGTAGTGAGGCAGCTTGATGTACCAGTACACCCCCTGGACAGGACACTAGTCTATCTCCTGTTTCTGTAGTGAGACAGCTTGATGTACCAGGACACCCCCTGGACAGGACACTAGTCTATCTCCTGTTTCTGTAGTGAGACAGCTTGATGTACAGGACACCCCCTGGACAGGACACTAGTCTATCTCCTGTTTCTGTAGTGAGACAGCTTGATGTACCAGTACACCCCCTGGACAGGACACTAGTCTATCTCCTGTTTCTGTAGTGAGACAGCTTGATGTACAGGACACCCCCTGGACAGGACACTAGTCTATCTCCTGTTTCTGTAGTGAGACAGCTTGATGTACAGTACACGCTAGTCTATCGCAGGGCCTAACATAAGATATCATAAAATGCATCTCTTATTGGTGCTGTGACTGACTGGGTTGGGTTTGATCCCAGGTCCCCTGCTTGTCAGAAGTCTTTGTTAGCCTGCAAAGCTAAAGCCTAGACATCAATTCAGGGAGCTAACGGCTAACGCAAGTCTTCATGTAAACACACTAACATGATTCACTGACTCACCTTCCATACACATTTCCTGTTACTGACTCACCTTCCATACACTGTTCCTGTTACGGACTCACCTTCCATACACTGTTCCTGTTACGGACTCACCTTCCATACACTGTTCCTGTTACTGACTCACCTTCCATACACTGTTCCTGTTACTGACTCACCTTCCATACACTGCTCCTGTTACTGAGTCACCTTCCATACACTGCTCCTGTTACTGACTCACCTTCCATACACTGCTCCTGTTACTGACTCACCTTCCATACACTGCTCCTGTTACTGACTCACCTTCCATACACTGCTCCTGTTACTGACTCACCTTCCATACACTGCTCCTGTTACTGACTCACCTTCCATACACTGCTCCTGTTACTGACTCACCTTCCATACACTGCTCCTGTTACTGACTCATCTTCCATACACTGCTCCTGTTACTGACTCACCTTCCATACACTGTTCCTGTTACTGACTCACGCTCTCTCTCTCTCTCTCTCTCTCTTTCTCTCTCTCTTTCTCTTTCTCTTTCCCTCTGTCTCTCTGTCTATATCTATCTCTCATCCTCAATATGCAGTTTGGGGATCCTAATTCTGTTTCATCCTCTTCTCCCCACTTCTCCCTACTGACTGAACTCGTTCACTCTCTCCCACTCAACAATTTCATTTAAAAAGCATTGTATTTGTTGTAGTATGATCTAGTATGTTGAAGTATACTATAGTGTGCTGTAGTAGGCTGTAGTATGTTGTAGTATACTGTAGTGTGCTGTAGTGTGCTGTAGTATGTTGTAGTATACTGTAGTGTGTTGTAGTGTGCTGTAGTGTGCTGTAGTGTGTTGTAGTGTGTTGTAGTGTGTTGTAGTGTGTTGTAGTGTGCTGTAGTGTGCTGTAGTGTGTTGTAGTGTGCTGTAGTGTGCTGTAGTGTGCTGTAGTGTGCTGTAGTGTGCTGTAGTGTGTTGTAGTGTGCTGTAGTGTGTTGTAGTGTGCTGTAGTGTGCTGTAGTGTGCTGTAGTGTGCTGTAGTGTGTTGTAGTGTGCTGTAGTGTGTTGTAGTGTGCTGTAGTGTGCTGTAGTGTGTTGTAGTGTGCTGTAGTGTGCTGTAGTGTGCTATAGTGTGCTGTAGTGTGCTGTAGTAGGATGTAGTGTGCTGTAGTGTGCTGTAGTGTGCTGTAGTGTGCTGTAGTGTGCTGTAGTGTGCTGTAGTGTGCTGTAGTGTGCTGTAGTATGTTGTAGTGTGCTGTAGTGTGCTGTAGTGTGTTGTAGTGTGCTGTAGTGTGCTGTAGTGTGCTATAGTGTGCTGTAGTGTGCTGTAGTGTGTTGTAGTGTGCTGTAGTGTGCTGTAGTGTGTTGTAGTGTGCTGTAGTGTGCTGTAGTGTGCTATAGTGTGCTGTAGTGTGCTGTAGTAGGATGTAGTGTGCTGTAGTGTGCTGTAGTGTGCTGTAGTGTGTTGTAGTGTGCTGTAGTGTGCTGTAGTGTGTTGTAGTGTGCTGTAGTGTGTTGTAGTGTGCTGTAGTGTGTTGTAGTGTGCTGTAGTGTGTTGTAGTGTGCTGTAGTGTGTTGTAGTGTGCTGTAGTGTGCTGTAGTTTGCTGTAGTGTGCTGTAGTGTGCTGTAGTGTGTTGTAGTGTGTTGTAGTGTGCTGTAGTGTGCTGTAGTATGTTGTAGTGTGTTGTAGTGTGTTGTAGTGTGTTGTAGTGTGCTGTAGTGTGCTGTAGTGTGTTGTAGTGTGCTGTAGTATGTTGTAGTGTGATGTAGTGTGCTGTAGTGTGTTGTAGTGTGCTGTAGTGTGTTGTAGTGTGCTGTAGTGTGTTGTAGTGTGTTGTAGTGTGCTGTAGTGTGCTGTAGTGTGTTGTAGTGTGCTGTAGTGTGTTGTAGTGTGCTGTAGTGTGCTGTAGTGTGTTGTAGTGTGCTGTAGTGTGTTGTAGTGTGTTGTAGTATGCTGTAGTGTGTTGTAGTGTGCTGTAGTGTGTTGTAGTATGCTGTAGTGTGCTGTAGTGTGTTGTAGTGTGATGTAGTGTGCTGTAGTGTGTTGTAGTGTGCTGTAGTGTGTTGTAGTGTGCTGTAGTGTGTTGTAGTGTGCTGTAGTGTGTTGTAGTGTGTTGTAGTGTGCTGTAGTGTGTTGTAGTATGCTGTAGTGTGTTGTAGTGTGCTGTAGTGTGTTGTAGTGTGTTGTAGTGTGCTGTAGTGTGCTGTAGTGTGTTGTAGTAAGCTGTAGTGTGCTGTAGTGTGCTGTAGTGTGTTGTAGTGTGCTGTAGTGTGCTGTAGTGTGCTGTAGTGTGCTGTAGTGTGCTGTAGTGTGTTGTAGTGTGCTGTAGTGTGCTGTAGTGTGCTGTAGTGTGTTGTAGTGTGTTGTAGTGTGCTGTAGTGTGCTGTAGTATGCTGTAGTGTGTTGTAGTGTGCTGTAGTGTGTTGTAGTATGCTGTAGTGTGCTGTAGTATGCTGTAGTGTGTTGTAGTGTGCTGTAGTGTGCTGTAGTGTACTGTAGTGTGCTGTAGTATGCTGTAGTGTGCTGTAGTGTGCTGTAGTGTGCTGTAGTGTGCTGTAGTGTGCTGTAGTGTGCTGTAGTGTGCTGTAGTGTGCTGTAGTGTGTTGTAGTGTGCTGTAGTGTGCTGTAGTGTGCTGTAGTGTGTTGTAGTAGGATGTAGTGTGCTGTAGTGTGCTGTAGTGTGCTGTAGTGTGCTGTAGTGTGCTGTAGTAGGATGTAGTGTGCTGTAGTGTGCTGTAGTGTGCTGTAGTGTGTTGTAGTGTGTTGTAGTGTGCTGTAGTGTGCTGTAGTATGTTGTAGTGTGTTGTAGTGTGTTGTAGTGTGCTGTAGTATGTTGTAGTGTGCTGTAGTGTGCTGTAGTGTGCTGTAGTGTGTTGTAGTAGGATGTAGTGTGCTGTAGTGTAACGTAGTGTGCTGTAGTGTGCTGTAGTGTGTTGTAGTGTGTTGTAGTGTGTTGTAGTGTGCTGTAGTGTGCTGTAGTGTGTTGTAGTGTGCTGTAGTGTGTTGTAGTGTGCTGTAGTGTGCTGTAGTGTGCTGTAGTGTGCTGTAGTGTGCTGTAGTATGCTGTAGTGTGTTGTAGTGTGCTGTAGTGTGTTGTAGTAGGATGTAGTGTGTTGTAGTGTGCTGTAGTGTGCTGTAGTGTGCTGTAGTGTGCTGTAGTATGCTGTAGTGTGCTGTAGTGTGCTGTAGTGTGCTGTAGTGTGCTGTAGTGTGTTGTAGTGTGCTGTAGTAGGATGTAGTGTGCTGTAGTGTGCTGTAGTGTGTTGTAGTGTGATGTAGTGTGCTGTAGTGTGTTGTAGTGTGCTGTAGTGTGCTGTAGTGTGCTGCAGTGTGCTGTAGTGTGCTGTAGTGTGCTGTAGTGTGCTGCAGTGTGTTGTAGTGTGCTGTAGTGTGCTGTAGTGTGCTGTAGTATACTGTAGTGTGCTGTAGTGTGCTGTAGTGTGCTGTAGTGTGCTGTAGTGTGATGTAGTGTGTTGTAGTGTGCTGTAGTGTGCTGTAGTGTGCTGTAGTGTACTGTAGTGTGCTGTAGTATGTTGTAGTAGGATGTAGTGTGCTGTAGTGTGCTGTAGTGTGCTGTAGTGTGCTGTAGTGTGCTGTAGTGTGCTGTAGTGTGTTGTAGTGTGCTGTAGTGTGTTGTAATGTGCTGTAGTGTGCTGTAGTGTGTTGTAGTAAGCTGTAGTGTGCTGTAGTGTGCTGTAGTGTGCTGTAGTGTGCTGTAGTGTGCTGTAGTGTGCTGTAGTGTGCTGTAGTGTGTTGTAGTGTGCTCTAGTGTGCTGTAGTATGCTGTAGTGTGTTGTAGTGTGCTGTAGTATGTTGTAGTGTGCTGTAGTATGCTGTAGTGTGCTGTAGTGTGCTGTAGTGTGCTGTAGTGTGCTGTAGTGTGTTGTAGTGTGCTGTAGTGTGCTGTAGTGTGCTGTAGTGTGCTGTAGTGTGCTGCAGTGTGTTGTAGTGTGCTGTAGTGTGCTGTAGTGTGCTGTAGTATGTTGTAGTGTGCTGTAGTGTGCTGTAGTGTGCTATAGTGTGCTGTAGTGTGCTGTAGTGTGTTGTAGTAGGATGTAGTGTGCTGTAGTGTGCTGTAGTGTGCTGTAGTGTGTTGTAGTAAGCTGTAGTGTGTTGTAGTGTGCTGTATTGTGCTGTAGTATGCTGTAGTGTGTTGTAGTGTGCTGTAGTGTGTTGTAGTGTGATGTAGTGTGCTGTAGTGTGTTGTAGTGTGCTGTAGTGTGCTGTAGTGTGTTGTAGTGTGCTGTAGTGTGCTGTAGTATGCTGTAGTGTGCTGTAGTGTGATGTAGTGTGCTGTAGTGTGCTGTAGTGTGCTGTAGTGTGCTGTAGTGTGTTGTAGTATGCTGTAGTGTGCTGTAGTGTGCTGTAGTGTGCTGTAGTGTGCTGTAGTGTGCTGTAGTGTGCTGTAGTGTGCTGTAGTGTGCTGTCGTAGGATGTAGTGTGTTGTAGTGTGTTGTAGTGTGTTGTAGTATGCTGTAGTGTGTTGTAGTGTGCTGTAGTGTGCTGTAGTGTACTGTAGTGTGCTGTAGTGTGCTGTAGTGTGCTGTAGTGTGCTGTAGTGTGTTGTAGTGTGCTGTAGTGTGCTGTAGTGTGCTGTAGTGTACTGTAGTGTGCTGTAGTGTGCTGTAGTGTGCTGTAGTAGGATGTAGTGTGCTGTAGTGTGCTGTAGTGTGCTGTAGTGTGCTGTAGTGTGCTGTAGTGTGTTGTAGTGTGCTGTAGTGTGCTGTAGTATGTTGTAGTGTGTTGTAGTGTGTTGTAGTGTGCTGTAGTGTGCTGTAGTATGTTGTAGTGTGCTGTAGTGTGCTGTAGTGTGTTGTAGTGTGTTGTAGTGTGTTGTAGTGTGCTGTAGTGTGCTGTAGTGTGTTGTAGTGTGCTGTAGTGTGTTGTAGTGTGCTGTAGTGTGCTATAGTGTGTTGTAGTGTGCTGTAGTGTGCTGTAGTGTGCTGTAGTGTGCTGTAGTGTGCTGTAGTGTGTTGTAGTAGGATGTAGTGTGTTGTAGTGTGCTGTAGTGTGCTGTAGTGTGTTGTAGTATGCTGTAGTGTGCTGTAGTGTGCTGTAGTGTGCTGTAGTGTGCTGTAGTGTGCTGTAGTGTGTTGTAGTGTGCTGTAGTAGGATGTAGTGTGCTGTAGTGTGCTGTAGTGTGTTGTAGTGTGATGTAGTGTGCTGTAGTGTGTTGTAGTGTGCTGTAGTGTGCTGTAGTGTGCTGCAGTGTGCTGTAGTGTGCTGTAGTGTGCTGTAGTGTGCTGCAGTGTGTTGTAGTGTGTTGTAGTGTGCTGTAGTATACTGTAGTGTGCTGTAGTGTGCTGTAGTGTGCTGTAGTGTGCTGTAGTGTGATGTAGTGTGTTGTAGTGTGCTGTAGTGTGCTGTAGTGTGCTGTAGTGTGTTGTAGTGTGCTGTAGTGTGCTGTAGTGTGCTGTAGTGTGCTGTAGTAGGATGTAGTGTGCTGTAGTGTGCTGTAGTGTGCTGTAGTGTGTTGTAGTGTGCTGTAGTGTGCTGTAGTGTGCTGTAGTGTGCTGCAGTGTGTTGTAGTGTGCTCTAGTGTGCTGTAGTATGCTGTAGTGTGCCGTAGTGTGCTGTAGTATGTTGTAGTGTGCTGTAGTGTGTTGTAGTGTGCTGTAGTGTGTTGTAGTGTGTTGTAGTATGCTGTAGTGTGTTGTAGTGTGCTGTAGTGTGCTGTAGTGTGCTGTAGTATGTTGTAGTGTGCTGTAATGTGCTGTAGTGTGCTGTAGTGTGCTGTAGTGTGCTGTAGTGTGCTGTAGTAGGATGTAGTGTGCTGTAGTGTGCTGTAGTGTGCTGTAGTGTGCTGTAGTGTGTTGTAGTGTGCTGTAGTGTGTTGTAGTGTGCTGTAGTGTGCTGTAGTGTGCTGTAGTGTGCTGTAGTAGGATGTAGTGTGCTGTAGTGTGCTGTAGTAGGATGTAGTGTGATGTAGTGTGCTGTAGTGTGCTGTAGTGTGCTGTAGTGTGCTGTAGTATACTGTAGTGTGTTGTAGTGTGCTGTAGTGTGCTGTAGTGTGCTGTAGTGTGCTGTAGTGTGTTGTAGTGTGCTGTAGTGTGCTGTAGTGTGCTGTAGTGTGCTGTAGTGTGCTGTAGTGTGCTGTAGTAGGGTGTAGTGTGCTCTAGTGTGCTGTAGTGTGCTGTAGTATACTGTAGTGTGCTGTAGTGTGCTGTAGTGTGCTGTAGTGTGCTGTAGTGTGCTGTAGTGTGCTGTAGTAGGATGTAGTGTGCTGTAGTGTGCTGTAGTATGTTGTAGTGTGCTGTAGTGTGCTGTAGTGTACTGTAGTGTGCTGTAGTGTGCTGTAGTGTGCTGTAGTGTGCTGTAGTATGCTGTAGTGTGCTGTAGTGTGCTGTAGTATGTTGTAGTGTGCTGTAGTGTGCTGTAGTGTACTGTAGTGTGCTGTAGTGTGCTGTAGTATGCTGTAGTGTGCTGTAGTGTGCTGTAGTGTGATGTAGTGTGCTGTAGTGTGCTGTAGTGTGCTGTAGTGTGCTGTAGTGTGCTGTAGTGTGCTGTAGTGTGTTGTAGTGTGTTGTAGTATGCTGTAGTGTGTTGTAGTGTGCTGTAGTGTGTTGTAGTGTGCTGTAGTGTGCTGTAGTGTGTTGTAGTGTGCTGTAGTGTACTGTAGTGTGCTGTAGTGTGCTGTAGTGTGCTGTAGTGTGCTGTAGTATGCTGTAGTGTGCTGTAGTGTGCTGTAGTGTTCTGTAGTGTGCTGTAGTAGGGTGTAGTGTGCTCTAGTGTGCTGTAGTGTGCTGTAGTATACTGTAGTGTGCTGTAGTGTGCTGTAGTGTGATGTAGTGTGCTGTAGTGTGCTGTAGTGTGCTGTAGTGTGCTGTAGTAGGATGTAGTGTGCTGTAGTGTGCTGTAGTGTGCTGTAGTGTGTTGTAGTGTGCTGTAGTGTGCTGTAGTGTGCTGTAGTGTGCTGTAGTAGGATGTAGTGTGCTGTAGTGTGCTGTAGTGTGCTGTAGTGTGTTGTAGTGTGCTGTAGTAGGATGTAGTGTGCTGTAGTGTGCTGTAGTGTGCTGTAGTGTGCTGTAGTGTGTTGTAGTGTGCTGTAGTGTGCTGTAGTGTGCTGCAGTGTGTTGTAGTGTGCTCTAGTGTGCTGTAGTATGCTGTAGTGTGCTGTAGTGTGCTGTAGTATGTTGTAGTGTGCTGTAGTGTGTTGTAGTGTGCTGTAGTGTGTTGTAGTATGCTGTAGTGTGCTGTAGTGTGCTGTAGTGTGTTGTAGTATGCTGTAGTGTGTTGTAGTGTGCTGTAGTGTGTTGTAGTATGCTGTAGTGTGCTGTAGTGTGCTGTAGTGTGTTGTAGTGTGCTGTAGTGTGTTGTAGTGTGCTGTAGTGTGCTGTAGTGTGCTGTAGTAGGATGTAGTGTGCTGTAGTGTGCTGTAGTAGGATGTAGTGTGATGTAGTGTGCTGTAGTGTGCTGTAGTGTGCTGTAGTGTGCTGTAGTATACTGTAGTGTGTTGTAGTGTGCTGTAGTGTGCTGTAGTGTGCTGTAGTGTGTTGTAGTGTGCTGTAGTATGCTGTAGTGTGTTGTAGTGTGTTGTAGTGTGCTGTAGTGTGCTGTAGTGTGCTGTAGTAGGGTGTAGTGTGCTCTAGTGTGCTGTAGTGTGCTGTAGTATACTGTAGTGTGCTGTAGTGTGCTGTAGTGTGCTGTAGTGTGTTGTAGTGTGCTGTAGTGTGCTGTAGTGTGCTGTAGTAGGATGTAGTGTGCTGTAGTGTGCTGTAGTGTGCTGTAGTGTGCTGTAGTGTACTGTAGTGTGCTGTAGTGTGCTGTAGTGTGCTGTAGTGTGCTGTAGTGTACTGTAGTGTGCTGTAGTGTGCTGTAGTATGCTGTAGTGTGCTGTAGTGTGCTGTAGTGTGCTGTAGTGTGCTGTAGTGTGCTGTAGTGTGCTGTAGTGTGTTGTAGTGTGCTGTAGTGTGCTGTAGTGTGTTGTAGTGTGCTGTAGTGTGTTGTAGTGTGTTGTAGTATGCTGTAGTGTGTTGTAGTGTGCTGTAGTGTGTTGTAGTGTGCTGTAGTGTGCTGTAGTGTGCTGTAGTAGGGTATAGTGTGCTCTAGTGTGCTGTAGTGTGCTGTAGTGTGCTGTAGTGTGTTGTAGTATGCTGTAGTGTGTTGTAGTGTGTTGTAGTGTGTTGTAGTGTGCTGTAGTGTGCTGTAGTGTGCTGTAGTGTTCTGTAGTGTGCTGTAGTAGGGTGTAGTGTGCTGTAGTGTGCTGTAGTGTGCTGTAGTGTGCTGTAGTGTGCTGTAGTGTGCTGTAGTGTGCTGTAGTGTGCTGTAGTGTGCTGTAGTGTGCTGTAGTAGGATGTAGTGTGCTGTAGTGTGCTGTAGTGTGCTGTAGTGTGCTGTAGTGTGTTGTAGTGTGCTGTAGTGTGCTGTAGTGTGCTGTAGTGTGCTGCAGTGTGTTGTAGTGTGCTCTAGTGTGCTGTAGTGTGCTGTAGTGTGCTGTAGTGTGCTGTAGTGTGCTGTAGTGTGCTGTAGTGTGTTGTAGTGTGCTGTAGTGTGCTGTAGTGTGCTGTAGTGTGCTGTAGTGTGCTGTAGTAGGATGTAGTGTGCTGTAGTGTGCTGTAGTGTGCTGTAGTGTGCTGTAGTGTGTTGTAGTGTGCTGTAGTGTGCTGTAGTGTGTTGTAGTGTGCTGTAGTGTGTTGTAGTGTGTTGTAGTGTGTTGTAGTATGCTGTAGTGTGTTGTAGTGTGTTGTAGTATGCTGTAGTGTGCTGTAGTATGCTGTAGTGTGCTGTAGTGTGCTGTAGTATGTTGTAGTGTGCTCTAGTGTGCTGTAGTATGCTGTAGTGTGCTGTAGTGTGCTGTAGTATGTTGTAGTGTGCTGTAGTGTGCTGTAGTGTGCTGTAGTGTGCTGTAGTGTGCTGTAGTAGGATGTAGTGTGCTGTAGTGTGCTGTAGTGTGCTGTAGTGTGTTGTAGTGTGCTGTAGTGTGCTGTAGTGTGCTGTAGTGTGCTGTAGTGTGCTGTAGTAGGATGTAGTGTGCTGTAGTGTGCTGTAGTGTGCTGTAGTGTGCTGTAGTGTGCTGTAGTGTGCTGTAGTAGGATGTAGTGTGCTGTAGTAGGATGTAGTGTGATGTAGTGTGCTGTAGTGTGCTGTAGTGTGCTGTAGTATACTGTAGTGTGTTGTAGTGTGCTGTAGTGTGCTGTAGTGTGCTGTAGTGTGCTGTAGTAGGATGTAGTGTGCAGTAGTGTGCTGTAGTAGGGTTGGAGGGCTGGAGGGCATTTCCACCATATTCTTTAAGGCAGTCCATCCCTTTTAATTCCATGCTTGGGAGAATATCGTGTTTATTGAAGTCACATGTGGTGAATATCAGTAATAGACTGTCACAAACAGTCTGATCTCCTTCTCCTCCAGGCCACACGGGGCGCCTGCTCATGTCCCTGTGCTTCAGCAGTCTCAGCTTCCTGCTCTTCCACATCATCTACCAGATCACTGTCAACAGTCTACTGGCCGGGAACAACATAGACCCCGCCTTCAACTGTGAGTACTGAGCCTGTACCCTGATTTAACCCTGAATCTGTTTACCCCCGCCTAAACTGTTAGTACTGAGCCTGTACCCTGATTTAACCCTAACTCGGTTTACCCCCGCCTAAACTGTTAGTACTGAGCCTGTACCCTGATTTAACCCTAACTCGGTTTACCCCCGCCTAAACTGTTAGTACTGAGCCTGTACCCTGATTTAACCCTAAATCTGTTTACCCCCGCCTAAACTGTTAGTACTGAGCCTGTACCCTGATTTAACCCTAACTCGGTTTACCCCCGCCTAAACTGTTAGTACTGAGCCTGTACCCTGATTTAACCCTAACTCGGTTTACCCCCGCCTAAACTGTTAGTACTGAGTCTGTACCCTGATTTAACCCTAAATCTGTTTACCCCCGCCTAAACTGTTAGTACTGAGCCTGTACCCTGATTTAACCCTAACTCGGTTTACCCCCTCCTAAACTGTTAGTACTGAGCCTGTACCCTGATTTAACCCTAACTCGGTTTACCCCCTCCTAAACTGTTAGTACTGAGCCTGTACCCTGATTTAACCCTAACTCTGTTTACTAAACTGTGAGTAACTTCACACCTTATGCCTAATTTACACCATCGGGCCAAACTGAGCCGAGCCAAGCAGAGCTATACTGGCCTGGTTAGTTGATGTAGCCGTTCTGGAAAGGACAAATATATTAGGCAACACAGTGGGGTTTGGGTCGACCCTATAGTAGGGCGGCTGGTTCAAATCCCAGAGCCGACGAGGTGAAAAAATCTGTCGATGTGCCCTTGAGCAAGGCACTTAACCCTAATTGCTCCTATCAGTCGCTCTGGATAAGAGTGTCCGCTAAAGGACTGAAATGGAATCAGGCTCGAACACAACAACAACAGCTGTTCCGTTCATTTCCTGTCTGGTATATGTGCAGCTCGGTGCCTGACTTTTGACCCTCAGCATTGAGATGGTGTTCCAGAGCTGTAGATCACCCCAGTACAGGTGTAGCTCTCCTCTGTCTCTCCTGAGGGTAGATTCGTTTCAGTCAGGACATGTACTCACCACCCAATGCAAGGAACTACAGAGAAGGGTAACAAATGTTTTCTCAAATAGCATCTTAGACTAACCAGAACAGTACACCGCATACCGCTTGCTATCTCCAGGAAGTGTGAATGTGAGGTATGTAGTCAGTCCAACTGACCTGTTCTTCCCATACTGTTAATATCTGACCTGTTCTCCCATACTGTTAATATCTGACCTGTTCTCCTGTACTGTTAATATCTGACCTGTTCTCCCATACTGTTAATATCTGACCTGTTCTCCCATACTGTTAATATCTGACCTGTTCTCCCATACTGTTATTATCTGACCTGTTCTCACATACTGTTAATATCTGACCTGTTCTCACATACTGTTAATATCTGACCTGTTCTCCCATACTGTTAATATCTGACCTGTTCTCACATACTGTTAATATCTGACCTGTTCTCACATACTGTTAATATCTGACCTGTTCTCCGATACTGTTAATATCTGACCTGTTCTCCGATACTGTTAATATCTGACCTGTTCTCCGATACTGTTAATATCTGACCTATTCTCCCATACTGTTAATATCTGACCTGTTCTCCCATACTGTTAATATCTGACCTGTTCTCCCATACTGTTATTATCTGACCTGTTCTCCGATACTGTTAATATCTGACCTGTTCTCCCATACTGTTAATATCTGACCTGTTCTCCGATACTGTTAATATCTGACCTGTTCTCCCATACTGTTCATATCTGACCTGTTCTCCCATACTGTTAATATCTGACCTGTTCTCCCATACTGTTATTATCTGACCTGTTCTCCCATACTGTTAATATCTGACCTGTTCTCACATACTGTTAATATCTGACCTGTTCTCCCATACTGTTAATATCTGACCTGTTCTCACATACTGTTAATATCTGACCTGTTCTCACATACTGTTAATATCTGACCTGTTCTCACATACTGTTATTATCTGACCTGTTCTCACATACTGTTAATATCTGACCTGTTCTCACATACTGTTAATATCTGACCTGTTCTCACATACTGTTAATATCTGACCTGTTCTCCGATACTGTTAATATCTGACCTGTTCTCCCATACTGTTAATATCTGACCTGTTCTCCCATACTGTTAATATCTGACCTGTTCTCCCATACTGTTAATATCTGACCTGTTCTCCCATACTGTTAATATCTGACCTGTTCTCACATACTGTTAATATCTGACCTGTTCTCCCATACTGTTAATATCTGACCTGTTCTCACATACTGTTAATATCTGACCTGTTCTCCCATACTGTTAATATCTGACCTGTTCTCACATACTGTTAATATCTGACCTGTTCTCACATACTGTTAATATCTGACCTGTTCTCCGATACTGTTAATATCTGACCTGTTCTCCGATACTGTTAATATCTGACCTGTTCTCCCATACTGTTAATATCTGACCTGTTCTCCCATACTGTTAATATCTGACCTGTTCTCCCATACTGTTAATATCTGACCTGTTCTCCCATACTGTTATTATCTGACCTGTTCTCCGATACTGTTAATATCTGACCTGTTCTCCCATACTGTTAATATCTGACCTGTTCTCCGATACTGTTAATATCTGACCTGTTCTCCCATACTGTTAATATCTGACCTGTTCTCCCATACTGTTAATATCTGACCTGTTCTCCCATACTGTTATTATCTGACCTGTTCTCCCATACTGTTAATATCTGACCTGTTCTCACATACTGTTAATATCTGACCTGTTCTCCCATACTGTTAATATCTGACCTGTTCTCACATACTGTTAATATCTGACCTGTTCTCACATACTGTTAATATCTGACCTGTTCTCACATACTGTTATTATCTGACCTGTTCTCACATACTGTTAATATCTGACCTGTTCTCACATACTGTTAATATCTGACCTGTTCTCACATACTGTTAATATCTGACCTGTTCTCCGATACTGTTAATATCTGACCTGTTCTCCCATACTGTTAATATCTGACCTGTTCTCCCATACTGTTAATATCTGACCTGTCTGACCTGTTCTCACATACTGTTAATATCTGACCTGTTCTCCCATACTGTTAATATCTGACCTGTTCTCACATACTGTTAATATCTGACCTGTTCTCCCATACTGTTAATATCTGACCTGTTCTCACATACTGTTAATATCTGACCTGTTCTCCCATACTGTTAATATCTGACCTGTTCTCACATACTGTTAATATCTGACCTGTTCTCCCATACTGTTAATATCTGACCTGTTCTCCCATACTGTTAATATCTGACCTGTTCTCCCATACTGTTAATATCTGACCTGTTCTCCCATACTGTTAATATCTGACCTGTTCTCCCATACTGTTAATATCTGACCTGTTCTCCGATACTGTTAATATCTGACCTGTTCTCCCATACTGTTAATATCTGACCTGTTCTCCATACTGTTAATATCTGACCTGTTCTCACATACTGTTAATATCTGACCTGTTCTCCCATACTGTTAATATCTGACCTGTTCTCCATACTGTTAATATCTGACCTGTTCTCCCATACTGTTAATATCTGACCTGTTCTCCATACTGTTAATATCTGACCTGTTCTCCCATACTGTTAATATCTGACCTGTTCTCCCATACTGTTAATATCTGACCTGTTCTCCATACTGTTAATATCTGACCTGTTCTCCATACTGTTAATATCTGACCTGACCTATTCTCCCATACTGTTAATATCTGACCTGTTCTCCATACTGTTAATATCTGACCTGTTCTCACATACTGTTAATATCTGACGCCTGTTCTCACATACTGTTAATATCTGACCTGTTCCTCCCCATACTGTTATATCTGACCTGTTCTCACATACCGTTAATATCTGACCTGTTCTCACATACTGGTAATATCTGACCTGTTCTCACATACTGTTAATATCTGACCTGTTCTCACATACTGTAATATCTGACCTGTTCTTCCATACTTTATATTGACTGTTCTCACATACTGTTAATATGACCTTTCTCACATCTGTTAATATCTGAACTGTTCTTCCATACTGTTAATATCTGACCTGTTCTCACATACTGTTAATATCTGACCTGTTCTCACATACTGTTAATATCTGACCTGTTCTCACATACAATACATTCAGTGGATGAGGCAGAGTGCTGTTAATATCTCTTTTTGGAGACGAGGAAGAAATACTTACCTTAGTTGCATGCTCTGACTGTAAGTCGCTCTAACTAAGAGTGTCTGCTAAATGACCAAAATATTATGTAAATGTATAAAAAGGGATTACAAAATATTTAGGTAATTTTAATTTAGTTTCAGAACAGGTGTTTTAATAACCATATCTCACCTAGCCTCAAATCTCTCTGGTCTCAGTGGAAAACGGTACTAGACCACCAAAGTTTATTGCTCGTGTACACAGATCTGCAGTTGTTATAGCAGGGGCAGCGAAATGCTTATGTTGCTAGCGCCAACAGTGTAGTAGAATGTCTAGCAAATACAGAAATAATCAAAAAATCTAACAAGGAAATCAAAAAATGTCAGAATGAGTCCAAATAACAAACCAGAGTAGATATACAGTTGAAGTCGGAAGTTTACATACACTTAGCTTGGAGTCATTAAAACTCGTTTCTCAACCACTCCACAAATGTCTTGTTAACAAACTATAGTTTTGGCAAGTCGGTTAGGACATCTACTTTGTGCATGACACAAGTCATTTTTCCAACAACTGTTTACAGACAGATTATTTCACTTATAATTCACGGTATCACAATTCCAGTGGGTCAGAAGTTTACATACACTAAGTTGACTGTGCCTTTAAACAGCTTGGAAAATTCCAGAAAATGATGTCATGGCTATAGAAGCTTCTGATAGGCTAATTGATATCATTTGAGTCAATTGGAGGTGTACCTGTGGATGTATTTCAAGGCCTACCTTCAAACTCAGTGCCTCTTTGCTTGACATCATGGGAAAATCAAAAGAAAGCAGCCAAGACCTCAGAAAAATTGTGGACCTCCATAAGTCTGGTTCATCCTTGGGAGCAATTTCCAAATGCCTGAAGGTACCACGTTCATCTGTACAAACAATAGTACGCAAGTATAAACACCATGGGACCACGCAGCCGTCATACCGCTCAGGAAGGAGACGCGTTCTGTCTCCTAGAGATGAACGTACTTTGGTGTGAAAAGTGCAAATCAGTCCCAGAACAGCAGCAAAGGACCTTGTGAAGACGCTGGAGGAAACAGGTACAAAGTATCTATATCCAAAGTGAAACGAGTCCTATATCGACATAACCTGAAATGCCGCTCAGCAAGGAAGAAGCCTCTGCTCTAAAACCGCCATAAAAAAGCCAGCCTACGGTTTGCAAATGCACATGGGGACAAAGATCGTACTTTTTGGAGAAATGTCCTCTGGTCTGATGAAACAGAAATAGAACTGTTTGGCCATAATGACCATCGTTATGTTTGGAGGAAAATGGGGGATGCTTGCAAGTCGAAGAACACCATCCCAAACGTGAAGCACGGGGGTGGCAGCATCATGTTCTGGGGGTGCTTTGCTGCAGGAGAGACCGGTGCACTTCACAAAATAGATGGCATCATGAGGCAGGAAAATTATGGGAATATATTGAAGCCACATCTCAAGACATCAGTCAGGAAGTTAAAGCTTGGTCGCAAATGGGTCTTCCAAATGGATAATGACCCCAAGCATACTTCCAAAGTAGTGGCAAAATGGCTTAAGGACAACAAAGTCGAGGTGTTGGAGTGGCCATCACAAATCCTATAGAAAATGTGTGGGCAGAACTGAAAAAGCATGTGCGAGCAAGGAGGCCTTCAAACCTGACTCAGTTACACCAGCTCTGTCAGGAGGAATGGGCCAAAATTCACCCAATTTATTGTGGAAAGCTTGTGGAAGGCTACCCAAAATGTTTGACCCAAGTTAAACAATTTAAAGGCAATGCTACCAAATACTAATTGAGTGTATGTAAACTTCTGACCCACTGGGAATGTGATGAAAGACATAAAAGCTGAAATAAATCATTCTCTCTACTATTATTCTGACATTTCACCTTCTTAAAATAAAGTGGTGATCCTAACTGACCTAAGACAGGGACTTTTTACTAGGATTAAATGTCAGGAATTGTGAAAAACTGAGTTTAAATGTATTTGGCTAAGGTGTATGTAAACTTCCAACTTCAACTGTATTAGACTGAACAGTGTCAGAATCAGACTATTAATACGTGGTGTGTATAGACAGTATATAATTTGGAAAATAAATCCCTTCCCTCTGCTAGCTATCCTGGATGAGGCTTAATTCCCCTCACGTTACCCTAAGACATGTTGCATGCATAATGCTGTGTTATGATGCCAATGGGGCTCTAATGAGGCTCTAACACGGCTGCTATAGAATGTTGTAGTGTCATGTTAATGGGGTTCTAACATGGCTGTTATAGAATGTTGTCGTGTCATGTTAATGGGGCTCTAACATGGCTGTTATAGAATGTTGTCGTGTCATGTTAATGGGGTTCTAACATGGCTGTTATAGAATGTTGTCGTGTCATGTTAATGGGGCTCTAACATGGCTGTTATAGAATGTTGTCGTGTCATGTTAATGGGGTTCTAACATGGCTGTTATAGAATGTTGTCGTGTCATGTTAATGGGGTTCTAACATGACTGTTATAGAATGTTGTAGTGTCATGTTAATGGGGTTCTAACATGGCTGTTATAGAATGTTGTAGTGTCATGTTAATGGGGTTCTAACATGGCTGTTATAGAATGCTGTAGTGTCATGTTAATGGGGTTCTAACATGGCTGTTATAGAATGTTGTAGTGTCATGTTAATGAGGATCTAACATGGCTGTTATAGAATGTTGTAGTGTCATGTTAATGGGGTTCTAACATGGCTGTTATAGAATGTTGTAGTGTCATGTTAATGGGGTTCTAACATGGCTGTTATAGAATGTTGTAGTGTCATGTTAATGGGGTTCTAACATGGCTGTTATAGAATGTTGTAGTGTCATGTTAATGACCTCTAACATGGCTGTTATAGAATGTTGTAGTGTCATGTTAATGGGGTTCTAACATGGCTGTTATAGAATGTTGTAGTATCATGTTAATGGGGTTCTAACATGGCTGCTATAGAATGTTGTAGTGTCATGTTAATGGGGTTCTAACATGGCTGGTATAGAATGTTGTAGTGTCATGTTAATGGGGTTCTAACATGGCTGTTATAGAATGTTGTAGTGTCATGTTAATGGGGTTCTAACATGGCTGGTATAGAATGTTGTAGTGTCATGTTAATGGGGTTCTAACATGGCTGTTATAGAATGTTGTAGTGTCATGTTAATGGGGTTCTAACATGGCTGTTATAGAATGTTGTAGTGTCATGTTAATGGGGTTCTAACATGGCTGTTATAGAATGTTGTAGTGTCATGTTAATGGGGTTCTAACATGGCTGTTATAGAATGTTGTAGTGTCATGTTAATGAGCTCTAACATGGCTGTTATAGAATGTTGTAGTGTCATGTTAATGGGGTTCTAACATGGCTGTTATAGAATGTTGTAGTGTCATGTTAATGGGGTTCTAACATGGCTGTTATAGAATGTTGTAGTGTCATGTTAATGGGGTTCTAACATGGCTGCTATAGAATGTTGTAGTGTCATGTTAATGGGGTTCTAACATGGCTGTTATAGAATGTTGTAGTGTCATGTTAATGGGGTTCTAACATGGCTGGTATAGAATGTTGTAGTGTCATGTTAATGGGGTTCTAACATGGCTGCTATAGAATGTTGTAGTGTCATGTTAATTGGGTTCTAACATGGCTGTTATAGAATGTTGTAGTGTCATGTTAATGGGGTTCTAACATGGCTGTTATAGAATGTTGTAGTGTCATGTTAATGGGGTTCTAACATGGCTGTTATAGAATGTTGTAGTGTCATGTTAATGAGCTCTAACATGGCTGTTATAGAATGTTGTAGTGTCATGTTAATGGGGTTCTAACATGGCTGTTATAGAATGTTGTAGTGTCATGTTAATGGGGTTCTAACATGGCTGTTATAGAATGTTGTAGTGTCATGTTAATGGGGTTCTAACATGGCTTTTATAGAATGTTGTAGTGTCATGTTAATGACCTCTAACATGGCTGTTATAGAATGTTGTAGTGTCATGTTAATGGGGTTCTAACATGGCTGTTATAGAATGTTGTAGTGTCATGTTAATGGGGTTCTAACATGGCTGTTATAGAATGTTGTAGTGTCATGTTAATGGGGTTTTAACATGGCTGTTATAGAATGTTGTAGTGTCATGTTAATGGGGTTCTAACATGGCTGGTATAGAATGTTGTAGTGTCATGTTAATGGGGTTCTAACATGGCTGCTATAGAATGTTGTAGTGTCATGTTAATGGGGTTCTAACATGGCTGGTATAGAATGTTGTAGTGTCATGTTAATGGGGTTCTAACATGGCTGTTATAGAATGTTGTAGTGTCATGTTAATGGGGTTCTAACATGGCTGTTATAGAATGTTGTAGTGTCATGTTAATGGGGTTCTAACATGGCTGTTATAGAATGTTGTAGTGTCATGTTAATGAGCTCTAACATGGCTGTTATAGAATGTTGTAGTGTCATGTTAATGGGGTTCTAACATGGCTGTTATATAATGTTGTAGTGTCATGTTAATGGGGTTCTAACATGGCTGTTATAGAATGTTGTAGTGTCATGTTAATGGCGTTCTAACATGGCTTTTATAGAATGTTGTAGTGTCATGTTAATGACCTCTAACATGGCTGTTATAGAATGTTGTAGTGTCATGTTAATGGGGTTCTAACATGGCTGTTATAGAATGTTGTAGTGTCATGTTAATGGGGTTCTAACATGGCTGTTATAGAATGTTGTAGTGTCATGTTAATGGGGTTCTAACATGGCTGCTATAGAATGTTGTAGTGTCATGTTAATGGGGTTCTAACATGGCTGGTATAGAATGTTGTAGTGTCATGTTAATGGGGTTCTAACATGGCTGCTATAGAATGTTGTAGTGTCATGTTAATGGGGTTCTAACATGGCTGGTATAGAATGTTGTAGTGTCATGTTAATGGGGTTCTAACATGGCTGCTATAGAATGTTGTAGTGTCATGTTAATGGGGTTCTAACATGGCTGTTATAGAATGTTGTAGTGTCATGTTAATGGGGTTCTAACGTGGCTGTTATAGAATGTTGTAGTGTCATGTTAATGGGGTTCTAACGTGGCTGTTATAGAATGTTGTAGTGTCATGTTAATGGGGTTCTAACATGGCTGTTATAGAATGTTGTAGTGTCATGTTAATGGGGTTCTAACATGGCTGTTATAGAATGTTGTAGTGTCATGTTAATGAGCTCTAACATGAATGTTATAGAATGTTGTAGTGTCATGTTAATGGGGTTCTAACATGGCTGCTATAGAATGTTGTAGTGTCATGTTAATGGGGTTCTAACATGGCTGTTATAGAATGTTGTAGTGTCATGTTAATGACCTCTAACATGGCTGTTATAGAATGTTGTAGTGTCATGTTAATGGGGTTCTAACATGGCTGTTATAGAATGTTGTAGTGTCATGTTAATGGGGTTCTAACATGGCTGTTATAGAATGTTGTAGTGTCATGTTAATGGGGTTCTAACATGGCTGTTATAGAATGTTGTAGTGTCATGTTAATGGGGTTCTAACATGGCTGTTATAGAATGTTGTAGTGTCATGTTAATGGGGCTCTAACATGGCTGTTATAGAATGTTGTAGTGTCATGTTAATGGGGTTCTAACATGGCTGTTATAGAATGTTGTAGTGTCATGTTAATGGGGTTCTAACATGGCTGTTATAGAATGTTGTAGTGTCATGTTAATGGGGTTCTAACATGGCTGTTATAGAATGTTGTAGTGTCATGTTAATGGGGCTCTAACATGGCTGTTATAGAATGTTGTAGTGGCATGTTAATTAGGCTCTAACATGGCTGGTATAGAATGTTGTAGTGTCATGTTAATGGGGTTCTAACATGGCTGTTATAGAATGTTGTAGTGTCATGTTAATGGGGTTCTAGCATGGCTGTTATAGAATGTTGTAGTGTCATGT
Organism: Salvelinus namaycush; assembly: GCF_016432855.1. NCBI lineage: Eukaryota > Metazoa > Chordata > Actinopteri > Salmoniformes > Salmonidae > Salvelinus > Salvelinus namaycush. The sequence goes on along the minus strand of NW_024059909.1, from coordinate 143,009 downwards.
TAATGGGGTTCTAACATGGCTGTTATAGAATGTTGTAGTATCATGTTAATGGGGTTCTAACATGGCTGTTATAGAATGTTGTAGTATCATGTTAATGGGGTTCTAACATGGCTGTTATAGAATGTTGTAGTGTCATGTTAATGGGGTTCTAACATGGCTGTTATAGAATGTTGTAGTGTCATGTTATTGGGGTTCTAACATGGCTGTTATAGAATGTTGTAGTGTCATGTTAATGGGGTTCTAACATGGCTGCTATAGAATGTTGTAGTGTCATGTTAATGGGGTTCTAACATGGCTGTTATAGAATGTTGTAGTGTCATGTTAATGGGGTTCTGACATGGCTGTTATAGAATGTTGCAGTGTCATGTTAATGGGGTTCTAACATGGCTGTTATAGAATGTTGTAGTGTCATGTTAATGGAGCTCTAACATTTTTTATCTACTTCACTTGCTTTGGCAATGTTAACATGTGTTTCCCATGCCAATAATGCCCTTAAAATTAAATTGAAATTGAGAGACAGAAAGGGTTTGAGAGAGACAGTGAGAGACAGGGAGAGAGAGAAAGACAGACAGACAGACAGAGAAAGTGAGAGTGAGAGAGATTGTGAGAAAGAGAGCAACCGGGAGAGAGAGAGAGAGATCGAGAGAGAGAGAGCACCAATTTGTAGAGCGAGAAGAGGTAGCCTAAAATGACTGAGACCTGTCAGAAGAAAGATGTGTCTGTGTTGAGTTGTGTTTGTTGGTACAGTCTGCCTCTGTAGTGTCTGAACCATAGAGATGGAATGGATAGAGCGGACCTCTCCATTCAGGTCATAATGGGTGGAGATTCTATTTCAACGGTCTCCACAACAACACTACCATCAGTAGGATATTCAACACCTAACTACTCACCTAATAAACCTTCACATTGATTTGTCATTAGTCTAGATTAGTCTGTAGTCTCCAGTCACAATGTGATGATGTGTTTTCTCTGGAACTAAGGCATTATCAGCCGTGGGTCATGTTCTGCATGAGGTGAATAGAAAATAATAGAATACCTGGAAATGTGTCTTGAAATACACAACAGCGATCAGGAACACTTCAGGTAGCAGGGAAACGAAGCCCTACCTGCAGAGAAACGAAGTCCTACCTGCAGGGAAACGAAGTCCTACCTGCAGAGAAACGAAGTCCTACCTGCAGGGAAACGAAGTCCTACCTGCAGAGAAACGAAGTCCTACCTGCAGGGAAACGAAGCCCTACCTGCAGAGAAACAAAGCCCTTCCTGCAGGGAAAGGAAGCCCTTCCTGCAGAGAAACAAAGCCCTTCCTGCAGAGAAACGAAGCCCTACCTGCAGGGAAACGAAGCCCTACCTGCAGAGAAACGAAGCCCTACCTGCAGGGAAACGAAGCCCTACCTGCAGAGAAACGAAGCCCTACCTGCAGAGAAACGAAGCTCTACCTGCAGAGAAACGAAGCCCTACCTGCAGAGAAACGAAGCCCTACCTGCAGGGAAATGAAGCCCTACCTGCAGAGAAACGAAGCACTACCTGCAGAGAAACGAAGCCCTACCTGCAGAGAAATGAAGCCCTACCTGCAGGGAAACGAAGCCCTACCTGCAGAGAAACGAAGCCCTTCCTGCAGAGAAACGAAGCCCTACCTGCAGAGAAACGAAGCCCTACCTGCAGAGAAACGAAGTCCTACCTGCAGAGAAACGAAGCCCTACCTGCAGGGAAACGAAGCCCTACCTGCAGGGAAACGAAGCCCTACCTGCAGGGAAACGAAGCCCTACCTGCAGAGAAACGAAGCCCTACCTGCAGAGAAACGAAGCCCTACCTGCAGAGAAACGAAGCCCTTCCTGCAGAGAAACGAAGCCCTACCTGCAGAGAAACGAAGCCCTACCTGCAGGGAAACGAAGCCCTACCTGCAGAGAAACGAAGCCCTACCTACAGAGAAACGAAGCCCTACCTACAGAGAAACGAAGCCCTTCCTGCAGAGAAACGAAGCCCTACCTGCAGGGAAACGAAGCTCTACCTGTAGAGAAACGAAAGTCCTACCAGCAGAGAAACGAAGCCCTACCTACAGAGAAACGAAGCCCTACCTGCAGAGAAACGAAGCTCTACCTGTAGAGAAACGAAGCTCTACCTGTAGAGAAACGAAAGTCCTACCAGCAGAGAAACGAAGCCAAGCCCTACCTACTCTGATGATGTCCTTCTGTGTTTTCTCTCCAGGTTCCACGTGGGAGAGATCCATACGACAGATCGGCTTTGAGAGGTAAGAGATAAGGAAAACATGTACAGTACATAGATAAGAGTTAATAAAGTGAATAATGTTATTATTATATACAGTATTTCTGCTGTATATCTCATGTGCATAATTTCTGACGTTAATAAAATATCAAACCTGAATAGAAATGTCACACATTAGAGGACAGCAGAACATACCACAGATGAAAATATACTGTGAAATATATCACCCACTATCTGTCTTAGAGATATGGAACACATACTAGGTTTCTAAATGCTTCTGATGGATCTGACCTGTCCTTCTCAACCTGTGGTTTCTGTTGACGTTAAACCTCATTATGTCTGTCAGTCTGTTGATGTTAAACCTCATTATGTCTGTCAATCTATTGATGTTAAACCTCATTGTGTCTGTCAGTCTGTTGATGTTAAACATCATTATGTCTGTCAGTCTGTTGGCGTTAAACCTCATTATGTCTGTCAGTCTGTTGGCGTTAAACCTCATTATGTCTGTCAGTCTGTTAACGTTAAACCTCGTTATGTCTGTCAGTCTGTTGATGTTAAACCTCATTATGTCTGTCAGTCTGTTGGCGATAAACCTCCTTATGTCTGTCAGTCATTTATCTACACTGATTGAAGTGGATTTACTTCTTTAGGACTGGGGGGCAGTATTGAGTAGCTTGGATAAAAAGGTGCCCAGAGTAAACTGCCTGCTACTCAGTCCTAAAAGCTAGAATATGCATATCATTTGTAGATTTGGATAGAAAACACTCTGAAGTTTCTAAAACTGTTTGAATGATGTATGTGAGTATAACAGAACTCATATGGCAGGCAAAAACCTGAGAAAAAATCCAACTAGGAAGTGGGAAATCTGAGGTTTGTAGTGTTTCAACTCTTTGTCTATCCAAGATACAATGGAAATGGGGTCATATTGCACTTCCTAAGGCTTCCACTAGATGTCAACAGTCTTTAGAACCGTGTTTGATGCTTCTACTGTGAAGGGGGGGGGCGAATGGGAGCTGAATGAGTCAAAGGTCTGCCCGAGTGGCATGAGCTGGTCATGCACGTTCACGTGAGAGGTATCTCTCGTTCCAGTGCAATTCTACAGACAAAGGAATTCTCCGGTTGGAACATTATTGAAGATTTATGATAAAAACATCCTAAAGGTGATTCCATACTTAGTTTGACATGTTTCTACGAACTGTAATATGACTTTTTGTCTGAACTTTCGCCTGGACCTGCCCGCGCGTCGTGAGTTTGGATTGTGTACTAAACGCGCAAACGACAAGGAGGTATTTGGACATAAATGATTGACTTTATCGAACAAATCAAACATTTATTGTGGAACTGGGATTCCTGGGAGTGCATTCTGATGAAGATCATCAAAGGTAAGTGAATATTTATAATGCTATTTCTGACTTTGTTGACTCCATAACATGGCGGATATCTGTATGGCTTGTTTGGGCTCTGAGCGCTGTACTCAGATTATTGCATGGTGTGCTTTTTCGGTAAAGCTTTTTTGAAATCTGACACAGCTGTAACGGCTTTCCTCCTCCTCTTCATCCGAAGAGGAGGAGCAGGGATTGAACCAAAATGCAGCGTTGTGTGATGACATGATTTATTTAAACAAGACGAAAAAACGAACTACACTTGAATAATTAACAAAACAAATAAACGATGTAGACAGACCTGGACGACGAACTTACATGAAACACGAAGAACGCAATAACAGGAAAACGGCTCTGGACGCTCATGGCTCGCTGACGGCTCTGGCAGATCCTGTCTGGTTGGCGGCTCTGGCAGATCCTGTCTGGTTGGCGGCTCTGGCAGATCCTGTCTGGTTGGCGGCTCTGGCAGATCCTGTCTGGTTGGCGGCTCTGGCAGATCCTGACTGACGAATGGCTCTAGCGGCTCCTGACTGACTAACGGCTCTGACGGCTCGGGACAGACGGGCGGCTCTAATGGCTCGGGACAGACGGATGGCTCAGACGGCACTGGGCAGACGGATGGCTCAGACGGCACTGGGCAGACGGATGGCTCAGATAGCGCTGGGGAGACGGATGGCTCAGATGGCGCTGGGGAGACGGATGGCTCAGATGACGCTAGGGAGACGGATGGCTCTGGCCGGATGAGGCGCACTGTAGGCCTGGTGCGTGGTGCCGGAACTGGAGGCACCAGGCTAAGGACACGCACCTTCAGGCTAGTGCGGGGAGCAGGGACAGGGCACACTGACCTCTCGAAGCGCACTATAGGCCTGGTGCGTGGTACCGGCACTGGTGGTACCGGGCTAAGGGCACGCACCTCAGGGCGAGTGCGGGGAGAAGGAACAGTGCGTACAGGGCTCTGGAGACGCACAGGTGGCTTAGTGCGTGGTGCCGGAACTGGAGGCACTGGGCTGGGGCGGGGAGGTGGCGCCGGAAATACCGGACCGTGCAGGCGTACTGGCTCCCTTGAGCATTGAGCCTGCCCAACCTTACCTGGTTGAATGCTCCCCGTTGCCCGACCAGTGCGGGGAGGTGGAATAACCCGCACCGGGCTATGTAGGCGAACCGGGGACACCATGCGTAAGGCTGGTGCCATGTAAGCCGGCCCGAGGAGACCTACTGGTGGCCAGATATGTAGGGCCGGCTTCATGACATCCGGCTCAACGCTCAATCTAGCCCTACCAGTGCGGGGAGGTGGAATAACCCGCACCGGGCTATGAACACGTACAGGAGACACCGTGCGCTCTACTGCGTAACACGGTGTCTGCCCGTACTCCCGCTCTCCACGGTTAGCCTGGGAAGTGGGCGCAGGTCTCCTACCTGCCCTTGGCCCACTACCTCTTAGCACCCCCCCAAGAAATTTTTGGGGTTTCTTCTCGGGCTTCCTTGCTAGCCGCGTACCTTCATATCTCCGGTCTTGAGCTTGATTCTCCGGCTTCCAGCCACGTCTCCTTGCTGCCTCCTCATACCACCGCTCTTGGGCTCTCGCTGCCTCCATCTCCTCACGAGCGCGGCGATATTCCCCAATATGTGCCCAGTGTCCTTTTCCCTCCAAGACTTCTTCCCATGTCCAAGACTCCTGTTTAGTAGGCCACTGCTCGAACTTACGCTGCTTGGTTCTGGATTGGTGGGTGGTTCTGTAACGGCTTTCCTCCTCCTCTTCATCCGAAGAGGAGGAGCAGGGATTGAACCAAAATGCAGCGTTGTGTGATGACATGATTTATTTAAACAAGACGAAAAAACGAACTACACTTGAATAATTAACAAAACAAATAAACGATGTAGACAGACCTGGACGACGAACTTACATGAAACACGAAGAACGCAATAACAGGAAAACTGACTACATAAAACGAACGAACAAACAAAACCGAAAACAGTCCCGTGTGGCGTAACATACAGACACTGACACAGGAGACAACCACCCACGACAAACAAAGTGAAAACACCTACCTTAATATGATTCTCAATCAGAGGAGATGATAACCACCTGCCTCTAATTGAGAACCATATCAGGTACCCAAAACCAACATAGAAACAGAAAACATAGACTGCCCACCCAAACTCACGTCCTGACCAACTAACACATACAAAAACTAACAGAAAACAGGTCAGGAACGTGACATAACCCCCCCCTTAAGGTGCGAACTCCGGGTGCACCAGCACAAAGTCTAGGGGAGGGTCTGGGTGGGCGTCTGACCACGGTGGTGTCTCAGGCTCTGGGCGAGGTCCCCACCCCACCATAGTCAATCCCAGCTTACGTCTCCCCCTTAAAATGACCAACCTCATTTTACACCCACTTACTTTTAATGGTAACCTTAATATAAGGGGCAGCACCGGGACAAGGGGCAGCACCGGGATAAGGTAGCTCAGGACAGAGATATAGCACAGGACAGAGAGGTAGGTCAGGATAGAGAGGTAGCTCAGGATAGAGGGGCAACTCCGGACTGAAGGGCAGCTCCGGACAGAGAGACAGCTCTGGACTGAGGGGCAGTTCTGGATAAATGGCCGCTCTGGGCTGAGGGGCAGCTCATGACTGGCTGACGGCTCTGGACGCTCATGGCTGGCTGACGGCTCTGGACGCTCATGGCTGGCTGACGGCTCTGGACGCTCATGGCTGGCTGACGGCTCTGGACGCTCATGGCTGGCTGACGGCTCTGGACGCTCATGGCTCGCTGACGGCTCTGGCAGATCCTGTCTGGTTGGCGGCTCTGGCAGATCCTGTCTGGTTGGCGGCTCTGGCAGATCCTGTCTGGTTGGCGGCTCTGGCAGATCCTGTCTGGTTGGCGGCTCTGGCAGATCCTGACTGACGAATGGCTCTAGCGGCTCCTGACTGACTAACGGCTCTGACGGCTCGGGACAGACGGGCGGCTCTAATGGCTCGGGACAGACGGATGGCTCAGACGGCACTGGGCAGACGGATGGCTCAGACGGCACTGGGCAGACGGATGGCTCAGATAGCGCTGGGGAGACGGATGGCTCAGATGGCGCTGGGGAGACGGATGGCTCAGATGACGCTAGGGAGACGGATGGCTCTGGCCGGATGAGGCGCACTGTAGGCCTGGTGCGTGGTGCCGGAACTGGAGGCACCAGGCTAAGGACACGCACCTTCAGGCTAGTGCGGGGAGCAGGGACAGGGCACACTGACCTCTCGAAGCGCACTATAGGCCTGGTGCGTGGTACCGGCACTGGTGGTACCGGGCTAAGGGCACGCACCTCAGGGCGAGTGCGGGGAGAAGGAACAGTGCGTACAGGGCTCTGGAGACGCACAGGTGGCTTAGTGCGTGGTGCCGGAACTGGAGGCACTGGGCTGGGGCGGGGAGGTGGCGCCGGAAATACCGGACCGTGCAGGCGTACTGGCTCCCTTGAGCATTGAGCCTGCCCAACCTTACCTGGTTGAATGCTCCCCGTTGCCCGACCAGTGCGGGGAGGTGGAATAACCCGCACCGGGCTATGTAGGCGAACCGGGGACACCATGCGTAAGGCTGGTGCCATGTAAGCCGGCCCGAGGAGACCTACTGGTGGCCAGATATGTAGGGCCGGCTTCATGACATCCGGCTCAACGCTCAATCTAGCCCTACCAGTGCGGGGAGGTGGAATAACCCGCACCGGGCTATGAACACGTACAGGAGACACCGTGCGCTCTACTGCGTAACACGGTGTAGGCCCGTACTCCCGCTCTCCACGGTTAGCCTGGGAAGTGGGCGCAGGTCTCCTACCTGCCCTTGGCCCACTACCTCTTAGCCCCCCCCCCAAGAAATTTTTGGGGTTTCTTCTCGGGCTTCCTTGCTAGCCGCGTACCTTCATATCTCCGGTCTTGAGCTTGATTCTCCGGCTTCCAGCCACGTCTCCTTGCTGCCTCCTCATACCACCGCTCTTGGGCTCTCGCTGCCTCCATCTCCTCACGAGCGCGGCGATATTCCCCAATATGTGCCCAGTGTCCTTTTCCCTCCAAGACTTCTTCCCATGTCCAAGACTCCTGTTTAGTAGGCCACTGCTCGAACTTACGCTGCTTGGTTCTGGATTGGTGGGTGGTTCTGTAACGGCTTTCCTCCTCCTCTTCATCCGAAGAGGAGGAGCAGGGATTGAACCAAAATGCAGCGTTGTGTGATGACATGATTTATTTAAACAAGACGAAAAAACGAACTACACTTGAATAATTAACAAAACAAATAAACGATGTAGACAGACCTGGACGACGAACTTACATGAAACACGAAGAACGCAATAACAGGAAAACTGACTACATAAAACGAACGAACAAACAAAACCGAAAACAGTCCCGTGTGGCGTAACATACAGACACTGACACAGGAGACAACCACCCACGACAAACAAAGTGAAAACACCTACCTTAATATGATTCTCAATCAGAGGAGATGATAACCACCTGCCTCTAATTGAGAACCATATCAGGTACCCAAAACCAACATAGAAACAGAAAACATAGACTGCCCACCCAAACTCACGTCCTGACCAACTAACACATACAAAAACTAACAGAAAACAGGTCAGGAACGTGACAACAGCGGTTGCATTAAGGAGAAGTTTATCTGAAGTTCCATGCATAACACGTGTATTTTCCTCAACATTTATAATGAGTATTTCTGTAAATTGATGTGGCTCTATGCAAAATCACCGGATGTTTTGGAAGCAAAACATTACTGAACGTAACGCGCCAATGTAAACTGAGAGTTTTGGATATAAATATGAACTTTATCGAACAAAACATACATGTATTGTGTAACATGAAGTCCTATGAGTGTCATCTGATGAAGATCATCAAAGGTTAGTGATTCATTTTGTCTCTATTTCTGTTTTTTTGTGACTTCTCTCTTTGGCTGGAAAAATGGCTGTGTTTTTCTGTGACTATGTACTGACCTAACATAATCGTTTGGTGTGCTTTTGTCGTACAGCCTTTTTGAAATCTGTCACGTTGGCTGGATTCACAACAAGTGTAGCTTTAATTTGGTGTATTGCATGTGTGATTTCATGAAAGTTACATTTTTTATAGTAATTTATTTGAATTTGTCGCTCTGCATTTTTACTGGATGTTGGCCATGTGGGACGCTTGCGTATCCCAGAGAGATTAACAAGTGATATATATATAAGAGATCATAGTTTTCACCTGGATTCACCTGGTCAGTCTATGTCATGGAAAGGTCATGTTTTGTAGAGAAACTGAATCTGTGAACATAGAACTCAGTGGTTTCTCCATGAAGTGGCACGATCAGACAACGAAGGCCTCGGGCTAGTCCAACGAGGGAGGGGTGTGCCTTTTAATAAACAACAACTGGTGCGCTGCTTCCAGTACGAGGGAGGGGTGTGCCTTTTAATAAACAACAACTGGTGCGCTGCTTCCAGTTTGAAGGAAATCTTAAGATTTTGCTCACCTGATATAGAATACCTCATGCTAAGCTGCAGACCTTTTTTTTGAATCTACTAAGAGAGTTCTCATCCGTAATTATCAAGGCTTTCTACATTTCTCCAACGCCACTCTGGCGACTCAACGAACTGTATTGAGCCATAAACAAAACAAGAACGCACACAGACTTTAACGAGGGGAGACTTAAAACCATCCGACCTCATTTCTACCAACCTGTCTCCTGCACCACTAGCGGGCGCTAAAACTCCAGGCCGCTTTTATTCTACACATAGAAATGCATAACAGGCAAATCTGACCACGACTCTAACCTCCTGCTTCCTGTTTACAAACAAAAGCTAAAACAGGAAGTACCAGTGCGCTCAGTACAGAAGTGGTCAGATGAAGTAGACGCGAGGCTACACGACTGCTTTGCTAGTACAGACTGGGATATGTTCTGCGATTCATCCAATAGCATTGTGGAGTTTACCACATCGGTCATCAACGAGTGCATCGACGACATCGTCCACACAGTGACTATACTAAAGTACCCAAACCAAAAACCATGCGTTACAGAAAATATCAGTGCTGGGCTAAAGGGTAGAGTTACCGCTTACAAGGAACGGGAAAAACGGATGCATACAAGTAAGCGCTATGACCTCCAACTAGACATCAAACAGGAAAAATTAGAATATAGGAGGAAGGTGGAATCTTATTTTCATCAGCTACAATGCGTGTTGTATGTGGCTTACAGACGATAACGGACTACATAGGGAAACCCAGCCGTGAGATGCCCAGTGACTCGGCCTTCCAAACGAGCTAAATGCCTTTTATACTCGCGTCAAGGAAAACAGCACCAAGTCTTGCATGAAAGCCCCTGTTGTTCCGGATGACTGTGAGATCTCGCTCTCTGTGGCCGATGTGAGTAAACAGCAAGGCCTCCAGGCCAGATAGAATACTAGGGCACGTTCTCAAAGCATGCACAGACCAGCTGGCAAGTGACTTCACAGACGTTTTCAATCTCTCTTTGTCCCAGTCTGTAATCCCAACACCTTTCAAGCTGACCACCATTGTCACTGTCCCCAAGAACTCCAAGGTAACCTGCCTAAATGCCTATTGCTCTGTAGCAACTGTAAGTATGAAGTGCTTTGAAAGGGTGGTCATGACACACATCATCCCAGATACCCTGGACCCACTCCAATTCGCATGCTGCCTCAACAGATCCACATATGACTCCGGTTCATTGACTGCAGCTCAGCGTTCAACACCATAGTCCCCTCCAAGGTCATCACCAAGCTCGGGACCCTGGGAATGAACACCTCCCACTGCAATTGGATCCTGGACTTCCTGATGGGCCGGCCCATGGTGGTGAGGGTAAGCAATAACACCTCCGGGTTAGGTAGGGTAGGTAGCAACACATATGCCACGCTGATCCTCAACACGGGGCCCCTCAGGGGTGTGTGCTTAGTCCCATCCTGTACTCCCTGTTCATCCATGACTGAGTGGCGACGCACAACTCCAACACAACCATCAAGTTTGCTGACGACACGGCAGTGGTAGGCCAGACCACAGACAGCGATGAGACAGCCTACAGGGATTAGGTCAGAGACTGTGGAGTGTGGAACCATGACAACAACCTCTCCCTCAATGTTGGTAAGGCCAAGGAACTAATTGTGGACTACAGGAGAAAGACGGGAGAGCCCTCCTCCATCCACATCGACCGTGTTGTAGTGGAGCGGGTTGAGAGCTTCAAGTTCCTTGGTGTCCACATCACTAAGAACTTAACGTGGTCCACACACACCCTCACAGTTATGAAGAGGGCATGACAGCGCCTCTTCCCCCTCAGGAGGCTGAAAAGATTTGGCATGGGCCATCGGATCCTCAAAAAGTTCTACAGCTGCACCATCGAGCGCATCTTGACAGGCTGCGTCACCGCTTGGTTTTGACATCACAATACCCCATAATGATGTCACAATACCCCATAATGATGTCACAATACCCCATAATGACATCACAATACCCCATAATGACAAAGCAAAAACAGGTTTTTAGAAATGTTTGAACATTTTGAAAATAAAAAAAACTGAAATACCTTATTTACATAGGTATTCATACACTTTGGTATGACACTCAACATTGAGCTCAGGTGCATCCTGTTTCCATTGATCATCCTTGAGATGTTTCTACAACTTGATTGGAGTCCACCTGTGGTAAATTCAATTGATTGGACATGATTTGGAAAGACACACACCTGTCTATATAAGGTCCCACAGTTGACAGTGCATGTCAGAGCAAAAACCAAGCCATGAGGTCGAAGGAATTGCCCGTAGAGCTCCGAGACAGGATTGTGTCGAGGGACAGATCTGTGGAAGGGTACCAAAACAAATTCTGCAGGATTGAAAGTGTTGGATTCTAGCTTGAAATATACATATTCATGTTACCATAGTAGAACTTATTGATTACTGTACATGTATATGGAATGTATGTGTTGGGGTCAACGGAGGGTGGATAAGAACTAGGCGTATGGAAAGTTACTGAGACAAGAGGGAGTGCAGAAAGTCAAGCATTCTGTCAAACACGTTATTGTTAAAAAGGCAACAGTCACTGATAAGGTAGGACAGCCGTGAATTAGGGAGGAGTGAGGAATTCGGGCCGAGGTCAGGTCAGACAAAGTGAGAAGCAACAGTCCTATTATACACTTATACTTAATTATACTTGCCCACGAAGGTTCTAGCATGAGGCAGGGCCATGACTACACCAGTGAGAGGAACCCATTATGTTCCTGACTAGCAACAGAGATGTATTGGCTGTCTAGATGTGCAAGGAGTGGACTCCTCCTAGTAGGAGGATATAAAAATATGTGTTTGTGTAATCATGTCTTTGTCTTTGCAGCTGTTTGACCCAGTGGGTGAATAAACTTGGTTTGAGCTTTTTTAAGTTGTCTGTGAGTTTTACTCTGTTTGTTCAGAACCCAACAAAGGTCCCCAAGAACACAGTGGCCTCCATCATTCTTAAATGGAAGAAGTTTGGAACCACCAAGACTCTTCCTAGAGCCGGCCGTCCTGCCAAACTGAGCAGTCGGAGGAGAAGGGCCTTGATCAGGGAGGTGACCAAGAACTCGATGGTTACTCTGACAGAGCTCCAGAGTTCCTCTGTGGAGATGGGAGAACCTTCCAGAAGGACAACCATCTCTGCAGCACTCCACCAATCAGGCCTTTATGGTAGAGTGGCCAGACGGAAGCCACTCCTCAGTAAAAGACACATGACAGCCCGCTTGAAGTTTACCAAAAGGCACCTAAAAGACTCTCAGACCATGAGAAACAAGATTATCTGGTCTGATGAAACCAAGATTGAACTCTGAATGCCAAACGTCACGTCTGGAGGAAACCTGGCACCATCCCTACGGTGAAGCATGGTGGTGGCAGCATCATGCTGTGGGGATGTTGTTAAGTGGCAGGGACTGGGAAACTAGGATTGAGGGGGAAAATGAACATAGCAAAGTATAGCGAGATCCTTGATGAAAACCTGCTCCAGAGCGCTCAGGACCTCAGACTGGTGTGAAGGTTCAACTTCCAACAGCACAACAACCCTAAGCAAAATATGATATTTCATTTTTTTTATTTATTAATTTGCAAGCATTTCTAAAAACCTTTTTTTTGTCATTATGGGGTATTGTGATGTCATTATGGGGTATTGTGATGTCATTATGGGGTATTGTGTGTAGATTGATGAGTATTTTTCATTCAGTTTAGAATAAGGCTGGAACGTAACAAAATGTGGAAAAAGTCAAGGGGTCTGAATACTGTCCGAACGCACTGTATATTATATCCATGAACCTACTGAGCTGTCTCCATGTCCCAGAGAGGTTGTAATGAAGAGTAACAACAGTAACTCTCATCTGTCTCTCTCTGTCTCTCTGTGTCCAGTGTGATACTGTATGTGTAGGTATGACTGTACTGTCTGTGTGTCTGTCTACAGTGTGATCTGTGTAGGTATGACTCAACTGTCTGTGTGTCTGTCTACAGTGTGATCTGTGTAGGTATGACTCAACTGTCTGTGTGTCTGTCTACAGTGTGATCTGTGTAGGTATGACTCAACTGTCTGTGTGTCTGTCTACAGTGTGATCTGTGTAGGTATGACTCAACTGTCTGTGTGTCTGTCTACAGTGTGGCCTGTGTAGGTATGACTGTACTGTCTGTGTGTCTGTCTACAGTGTGATCTGTGTAGGTATGACTGTACTGTCTGTGTGTCTGTCTACAGTGTGATCTGTGTAGGTATGACTGTACTGTCTGTGTGTCTGTCTACAGTGTGATCTGTGTAGGTATGACTCAACTGTCTGTGTGTCTGTCTACAGTGTGGCCTGTGTAGGTATGACTGTACTGTCTGTGTGTCTGTCTACAGTGTGATCTGTGTAGGTATGACTGTACTGTCTGTGTGTCTGTCTACAGTGTGATCTGTGTAGGTATGACTGTACTGTCTGTGTGTCTGTCTACAGTGTGATCTGTGTAGGTATGTCTCAACTGTCTGTGTGTCTGTCTACAGTGTGATCTGTGTAGGTATGACTGTACTGTCTGTGTGTCTGTCTACAGTGTGATCTGTGTAGGTATGTCTCAACTGTCTGTGTGTCTGTCTACAGTGTGATCTGTGTAGGTATGACTCAACTGTCTGTGTGTCTGTCTACAGTGTGATCTGTGTAGGTATGACTGTACTGTCTGTATGTCTATCTAATGTGTGATCTGTGTAGGTTTGATTGTACTGTAACAACGGTAAGTCTGTGGCGGATGAATCAGAATTAGTTGGGTAACATAGACGTTTTATTTGCATATTATGCTTATGTGAGATACTTGTCATTAGAATGTATCCTTGTGGACTATAGTGTTGGCAGTTGCACCTTTCCCTTCTCAGCTGGGGCTCAGTCACTTGGGGCCCAGAGAGGGGAGAGGTCAGGCTTGTCTTTCACATGTCCCTGGTGCTATGCAGAATATCAGAAAGGGAAGAGGACAGAATGGAACATTGTCTTCATATTTGAATGTGTCTTTACCTATTCTTAAACCATGTGAAGGGATGGCGTGAATTTTTATGTTTGGAAAAATAACGTTCCCATTGTAAGCTGCCTATTTCTCAGGTCCAGATGATAGAATATGCATATAATTGACAGAGTAGGATAGAAAACACTGTAAAGTTTCCAAAACTGTCAAAATATTGTCTGTGAGTATAACATAACTGATTTTGCAGGCGAAAACCTGAGGAAATCCAACCCGGAAGTGACTCTTATTTTGAAAAATCACTGTTCCATTGCCTGCCTTTCGTCCATTTAAAGGATTATCAACCAGATTCCTTTTCCTGTGGCTTCCTCAGGGTGTGAACAGTCTTTAGACATAGTTTCAAGCTTTTATTCTGAAAAATTTGCGAGATTTATCAAATCGCGTCAGTGGATGGCCGATGTCCTTCCATTAGTTCATGCGCGCAACACTGGTAGCTAGACATTTTCTTTCTCTCCAGTATTGAATAGTTTACAGTCCGGTTGAAATATTATCGATTGTTTATGTTAAAAACAACCTGAGGACTGATTATTAAAAACGTTTGACATGTTTCTTCGAACTCTACGGATACTATTGGAATTTTAGTCAAGCCTTGATGACCTGTTTTTTTGATATAAAAATAATCTTTATCGAACAAAAGGAACATTTATTGTGTAACTGGGAGTCTCGTGAGTGCAAACATCCGAAGATCATCAAAGGTAAGCGATTCATTTTATGGCTTTTCTGACTTTTGTGACCAATCTACATTGCTGCTAGGTGTTCTTAATGTTTTGTCTAGTGATCGATAAACTCACACAAACGCTTGGATTGCTTTCGCTGTTAAGCATATTTTCAAAATCTGACACGACAGGTGGATTAACAACAAGCTAAGCTGTGTTTTGCTATATTGCACTTGTGATTTCATAAATGTAAATATTTTGGCGCTCTGCAATTCAGCGGTTGTTGATGAGAATGATCCCGCTAAAGGGATCCGTGCGTCAAGAAGAATGGGGAACCAATTACTTGTCTCCACAATGTCTGTGCGCCAGTCACACCCTCCTTTTCCCATTGGGGGGAGGTGTATGGCAGTGTCTGGAACCATTGTATGTCCTCTCTGATGCTGGGATAGTGTATGACCTAGAGGCTCACTCCCCTCAGTGAGCTTGTCCAGGAGTGGGGTCATGAGGGGGTTTACTTGAGATGGGAGTATCTAGAGTTGATAATTGATATATGCCATTGGATGAGTTGGTGTTTTTGTGCTATGAAGTACCAGGAACGAGATTAGAACCTCGTCTGAGGGACCAAACTTAACGATAATTAATAGCGAATGTTATCTGGCTAAGGGATACTCCTTTCTCAAGAAAAAGTATTTCTTTGTGAAGAGTTCCTAAGATCTGTGGTTCGTCATGTGGGTTGAGAGGGGTGTATCTTGGCAATAAAAGATCTTTGTAATTTTCTGTAGTCACTTTTCTATGGTTCATTAGAGATAGCGCATCATTGAAAGTCAAAGGCTATTGCAAAGCTCTTATTATTATTAAAGAAGTAATTTAAGTATAACTCTGACTGGTGTGTAGTTTGTAACTCTCCTCATTTGGTAAAGCAGAAAAATGCCACCACAAGTCTCATCTGTTTCTGTCTGCCTCTCTGTGTCCAGTGTGATAGGTGCAGATGCAGGGAACGGTATTTGTGCCACCACAAGTCTCATCTGTTTCTGTCTGCCTCTCTGTGTCCAGTGTGATAGGTGCAGATGCAGGGAACGGTATTCGTGTGTTCCTCCCTGACGTAGGGATGTTTTTCACTGGTCTGGCCTGCTGGCTGCTGTGTCACAGTCTGGTCCAAAAGAGACCACCAGAGGACATGGTTTACGACTTCGAACCGGAGGAAGGGGTGAGTGGAGGGACACGTACTCACACACACACACTCACACTCACACACACACACACACACACATACACACACACACACACTCACTCACACACACTTTTAGTTTTCCTCCATTTATTAAACTGAAGTTGAACTCTAATGAAAATATTTATAACAATAAAACCTTATATTTTTCTGTTTATTTCCTTTTATTACCATTCATTTATCATCACAACAATTACTTCACAAATGTTATGAATTGGTTATGAAATACCTGCATGCTTTAAAGGTTTATTAAACCTTATCAAATCAAATTAAATCAAATTTTATTGGTTACATACACATGGTTAGCAGATGTTAACCTGTCTAGGACTGGGGTGCCGCTAGCGGCACTCCTCCCACATTCCACTGAAAAGGCAGAGCGCGAAATTCAAAAAAAATATTTTTTTAAAATATTTAACTTTCACACATTAACAAGTCCAATACAGCTAATGAAAGATACAGATCGTGTGAATCCAGCCAACATGTCCGATTTTTAAAATGTTTTACAGGGAAGACACAATATGTAAATCTATTAGCTAAACACATTAGCATAAGACACCATCTTTTCTTTGTCCACCAACACCAGTAGCTATCACCAATTCGGCTAAACTAAGATATTGATAGCCACTAACCAAGAAAAA
This sequence comes from Salvelinus namaycush, assembly GCF_016432855.1. Classification (NCBI taxonomy): domain Eukaryota; kingdom Metazoa; phylum Chordata; class Actinopteri; order Salmoniformes; family Salmonidae; genus Salvelinus; species Salvelinus namaycush. Next base: position 126,379 of record NW_024059909.1, on the reverse strand, counting down.
ACCTCATCAGATGACAGTCTGATAACATATTTATGGTATAGGATAGGTTTTGTTAGAAAAATGTGCATATTTCAGGTAGATATCATAGTTTACAATTGCACCCACCGTCACAAATGGACTAGAATAAATACATAGAGCAACGTGTTTACCTAATTACTAATCATCAAACATTTCGTAAAAATACACAGCATACACTAATCTAAAGACACAGATCCTGTGAATACAGACAATATTTCAGATTTTCTAAGTGTCTTACAGCGAAAACACAATAAATCGTTATATTAGCATAGCACATGTGCAAACATTACCCCAGCATTGATTCTAGCCAAAGAGAGCGATAACGTAAACATCGCCAAAATATATTAATTTTTTCACTAACCTTCTCAGAATTCTTCAGATGACACTCCTGTAACATCACATTACAACATACATATACAGTTTGTTCGAAAATGTGCATATTTAGCCACCAAAATCATGGTTAGACAATGAGAAAAGTAGCCCAGCTGGTCAGAAAATGTCGTGCGCCATATTAGACAGTGATCTAGTCGTATACATAAATACTCATAAACGTGACTAAAAAATATAGGGTGGACAGCGATTGATAGACAATTTAATTCTTAATACAATCGCTGATTTACATTTTTTAAATTATCCTTACTTTTCAATACAGTTTGCGCCAAGCGAAGCTACGTCTAACAAGATGGCGTCATAAGCCATTAACATTTTTCGACAGAAACACGATTTATCATAATAAATTGTTCCTACTTTGAGCTGTTCTTCCATCAGAATCTTGGGCAAAGAATCCTTTCTTGGGTCTAATCGTCTTTTGGTCGAAAGCTGTCCTCTTGCCATGTGGAAATGCCCACTGCGTTCAGCATGAACTGGAAACGTGCCCGGCGCTTCAAAGTGTCTCAGAAATAAATGTCCCAAAATCGCACTAAACGGATATAAATTGCTATAAAACGGTTTAAATTAACTACCTTATGATGTTTTTAACTCCTATAACGAGTAAAAATATGACCGGAGAAATATTACTGGCTACACTAATGCTTGGAAAAAGAGCAGGTCGGTGTCCACCGCGCGTCCGGCGCATCTGGAAAAGAGTTCCTACCTACACGTTTTTTTGTTTTATACTGGCTGTGATTGCGCAATCGACACCATTCAAAGCGTCATCACGTAAAGGCATCCAGGGGAAGACGTAAGCAGTGTCCGTATACTCATAGCAATAACAGTGGCCTTTAAACTGACTCCAGATCAGGGGCCAAAATGTGTGAAATCTGACTCCATGTCAGGGAAATTGCTGTAGAATGAGTTCTGTTCCACTCAGAGACAAAATTTCAACGGCTATAGAAACTAGAGACTGTTTTCTATCCAATAATAATAATAATATGCATATTGTACGAGCAAGAATTGAGTAGGAAGCCGTTTAAAAATTACACGATTTCCAGAAAAAGTGACAACAGCACCCCCTATCCCAATGAAGTTAATGCGAGTGTAGCGAAATGCTTGTGCTTCTAGTTCCCGACAGTGCAGTAATATCTAACAAGTAATCTATACTATGGGGCGGTAGTCATTTAGTTTAGTTATCTTTGCCTTCTTGGGTACAGGAACAATGGTAGCCATCTTGAAGCATGTGGGGACAGCAGACTGGGATAGGGAGAGATTGAATATGTCCGTAAACACACCAGCCAGCTTGTTTGCACATGCTCTGAGGACACGGCTAGGGATGCCGTCTGGGCCGGCAGCCTTGCGTGGTTTAACACGTTTAAATGTTTTACTCACGTCGGCCACGGAGAAGGGGGGGGTGGACAGTCCTTGTTAGCGGGCCGCGACGGTGGCACTGTATTATCCTCAAAGCAGGTAAAGTGAGCAGGCCAACCTTTCCACCCCAGACAGAGCAGGCCTACCTTTCCACCCCAGACAGAGTAGGCCTACCTTTCCACCCCAGACAGAGTAGGACCTACCTTTCCACCCCAGACAGAGTAGGACCTACCTTTCCACCCCAGACATAGTAGGCCAACCTTTCTACCCCAGACAGAGTAGGACCTACCTTTCCACCCCAGACAGAGTAGGACCTACCTTTCCACCCCAGACAGAGTAGACCTACCTTTCCACCCCAGACAGAGTAGACCTACCTTTCCACCCCAGACAGAGTAGGACCTACCTTTCCACCCCAGACAGAGTAGACCTACCTTTCCACCCCAGACAGAGTAGACCTACCTTTCCACCCCAGACAGAGTAGACCTACCTTTCTACCCCAGACAGAGAAGGCCTACCTTTCCACCCCAGACAGAGCAGGCCTACCTTTCCACCCCAGACAGAGCAGGCCTACCTTTCCACCCCAGACAGAGTAGATCTACCTTTCCACCCCAGACAGAGTAGACCTACCTTTCCACCCCAGACAGAGTAGGCCTACCATTCCACCCCAGACAGAGCAGGGCCTACCTTTCCACCCCAGACAGAGTAGGACCTACCTTTCCACCTCAGACATAGTAGGCCAACCTTTCTACCCCAGACAGAGTAGACCTACCTTTCCACCCCAGACAGAGTAGGCCTACCTTTCCACCCCAGACAGAGCAGGCCTACCTTTCCACCCCAGACAGAGCAGGCCTACCTTTCCACCCCAGACAGAGCAGGCCTACCTTTCCACCCCAGACAGAGTAGGAACTACCTTTCCACCCCAGACAGAGTAGGACCTACCTTTCCACCCCAGACAGAGTAGGGCCTACCTTTCCACCCCAGACAGAGTAGGGCCTACCTTTCCACCCCAGACAGAGTAGGGTCTACCTTTCCATCCCAGACAGAGTAGGACCTACCTTTCCACCCCAGACAGAGTAGACCTACCTTTCCACCCCAGACAGAGTAGGCCTACCTTTCCACCCCAGACAGAGTAGGCCTACCTTTCCACCCCAGACAGAGTAGGACCTACCTTTCCACCCCAGACAGAGTAGGCCTACCTTTCCACCCCAGACAGAGTAGAACCTACCTTTCCACCCCAGACAGAGTATACCTACCTTTCCACCCCAGACAGAGTAGGACCTACCTTTCCACCCCAGTCAGAGTAGACCTACCTTTCCACCCCAGACAGAGTAGACCTACCTTTCCACCCCAGACAGAGCAGGCCTACCTTTCCACCCCAGACAGAGAAGACCTACCTTTCCACCCCAGACAGAGTAGACCTACCTTTCCACCCCAGACAGAGTAGGACCTACCTTTCCACCCCAGACAGAGTAGACCTACCTTTCCACCCCAGACAGAGCAGGCCTACCTTTCCACCCCAGACAGAGTAGGCCTACCTTTCCACCCCAGACAGAGTAGAACCTACCTTTCCACCCCAGACAGAGTAGGCCTACCTTTCCACCCCAGACAGAGTAGGCCTACCTTTCCACCCCAGACAGAGCAGGCCTACCTTTCCACCCCAGACAGAGTAGAACCTACCTTTCCACCCCAGACAGAGTAGGACCTACCTTTCCACCCCAGACAGAGTAGGCCTACCTTTCCACCCCAGACAGAGTAGACCTACCTTTCCACCCCAGACAGAGCAGGCCTACCTTTCCACCCCAGACAGAGAAGACCTACCTTTCCACCCCAGACAGAGTAGACCTACCTTTCCACCCCAGACAGAGTAGGACCTACCTTTCCACCCCAGACAGAGTAGACCTACCTTTCCACCCCAGACAGAGTAGGCCTACCTTTCCACCCCAGACAGAGTAGGCCTACCTTTCCACCCCAGACAGAGTAGAACCTACCTTTCCACCCCAGACAGAGTAGGCCTACCTTTCCACCCCAGACAGAGTAGACCTACCTTTCCACCCCAGACAGAGTAGACCTACCTTTCCACCCCAGACAGAGCAGGCCTACCTTTCCACCCCAGACAGAGTAGACCTACCTTTCCACCCCAGACAGAGTAGGCCTACCTTTCCACCCCAGACAGAGTAGGACCTACCTTTCCACCCCAGACAGAGTAGACCTACCTTTCCACCCCAGACAGAGTAGGCCTACCTTTCCACCCCAGACAGAGTAGGATCTACCTTTCCACCCCAGACAGAGTAGACCTACCTTTCCACCCCAGACAGAGTAGGCCTACCTTTTCACCCCAGACAGAGCAGGCCTACCTTTCCACCCCAGACAGAGTAGGCCTACCTTTCCACCCCAGACAGAGTAGGCCTACCTTTCCACCCCAGACAGAGTAGGCCTACCTTTCCACCCCAGACAGAGTAGGCCTACCTTTCCACCCCAGACAGAGTAGGCCTACCGACGCAGAACAACGTAAGCTTTAACTGCTGTCTACTCTTCTTCTGTGGTTTAACCCAACGAGAGAAGCTCACACGTGTTTCCCTAAAATCTGTCTGGTTTAAACATCTTCAAGTTTCAGCACCACAATATAAGTTACTTGAATCTGGCTTATTGTGAGGTTAATAACTCTGAGAAATACATCATGGGCAAGAAACATTGTTTTTAATCCCCCCAAAATTGTACACTTAGTGTATAGATTAATAAGCAATTAGTTCTAAAATACTGAGAAATATAGAAATGTCATCACAATTGACCCTCCCTTGGAGAACTACTGGCCACCTCTAACCAGTAGTTCTCCATGAAGAGGTTTGGCCACCTCTAACCAGTAGTTCTCCATGAAGAGGTTTGGCCACCTCTAACCAGTAGTTCTCCATGAAGAGGGTTGGCCACCTCTAACCAGTAGTTCTCCATGAAGAGGGTTGGCCACCTCTAACCAGTAGTTCTCCATGAAGAGGTTTGGCCACCTCTAACCAGTAGTTCTCCATGAGGAGGTTTGGCCACCTCTAACCAGTAGTTCTCCATGAAGAGGTTTGGCCACCTCTAACCAGTAGTTCTCCATGAGGAGGTTTGGCCACCTCTAACCAGTAGTTCTCCATGAAGAGGTTTGGCCACCTCTAACCAGTAGTTCTCCATGAGGAGGTTTGGCCACCTCTAACCAGTAGTTCTCCATGAGGAGGTTTGGCCACCTCTAACCAGTAGTTCTCTATGAGGAGGTTTGGCCACCTCTAACCAGTAGTCCTCCATGAGGAGGTTTGGCCACCTCTAACCAGTAGTTCTCCATGAAGAGGTTTGGCCACCTCTAACCAGTAGTTCTCCATGAAGAGGTTTGGCCACCTCTAACCAGTAGTTCTCCATGAAGAGGTTTGGCCACCTCTAACCAGTAGTTCTCCATGAAGAGGTTTGGCCACCTCTAACCAGTAGTTCTCCATGAAGAGGTTTGGCCACCTCTAACCAGTAGTTCTCCATGAGGAGGTTTGGCCACCTCTAACCAGTAGTTCTCCATGAAGAGGTTTGGCCACCTCTAACCAGTAGTTCTCCATTAGGAGGTTTGGCCACCTCTAACCAGTAGTTCTCCATGAGGAGGTTTGGCCACCTCTAACCAGTAGTTCTCCATGAAGAGGTTTGGCCACCTCTAACCAGTAGTTCTCCATGAGGAGGTTTGGCCACCTCTAACCAGTAGTTCTCCATGAGGAGGTTTGGCCACCTCTAACCAGTAGTTCTCCATGAAGAGGTTTGGCCACCTCTAACCAGTAGTTGTCCATGAAGAGGTTTGGCCACCTCTAACCAGTAGTTCTCCATGAAGAGGTTTGGCCACCTCTAACCAGTAGTTCTCCATGAGGAGGTTTGGCCACCTCTAACCAGTAGTCCTCCATGAAGAGGTTTTGCCACCTCTAACCAGTAGTTCTCCATGAAGAGGTTTGGCCACCTCTAACCAGTAGTTCTCCATGAGGAGGTTTGGCCACCTCTAACCAGTAGTTCTCCATGAGGAGGTTTGGCCACCTCTAACCAGTAGTTCTCCATGAGGAGGTTTGGCCACCTCTAACCAGTAGTCCTCCATGAGGAGGTTTGGCCACCTCTAACCAGTAGTTCTCCATGAAGAGGTTTGGCCACCTCTAACCAGTAGTTCTCCATGAAGAGGTTTGGCCACCTCTAACCAGTAGTTCTCCATGAGGAGGTTTGGCCACCTCTAACCAGTAGTTCTCCATGAGGAGGTTTGGCCACCTCTAACCAGTAGTTCTCCATGAAGAGGTTTGGCCACCTCTAACCAGTAGTTCTCTATGAAGAGGTTTGGCCACCTCTAAACAGTAGTCCTCCATGAAGAGGTTTGGCCACCTCTAACCAGTAGTTCTCCATGAAGAGGTTTGGCCACCTCTAACCAGTAGTTCTCCATGAGGAGGTTTGGCCACCTCTAACCAGTAGTTCTCCATGAGGAGGTTTGGCCACCTCTAACCAGTAGTTCTCCATGAGGAGGTTAGGCCACCTCTAACCAGTAGTTCTCCATGAAGAGGTTTGGCCACCTCTAACCAGTAGTTCTCCATGAGGAGGTTTGGCCACCTCTAACCAGTAGTTATCCATGAAGAGGTTTGGCCACCTCTAACCAGTAGTTCTCCATGAGGAGGTTTGGCCACCTCTAACCAGTAGTTCTCCATGAAGAGATTTGGCCACCTCTAACCAGTAGGTCTCCATGAAGAGGTTTGGCCACCTCTAAACAGTAGTCCTCCATGAAGAGGTTTGGCCACCTCTAACCAGTAGTTCTCAATGAAGAGGTTTGGCCACCTCTAACCAGTAGTTCTCCATGAGGAGGTTTGGCCACCTCTAACCAGTAGTTCTCCATGAAGAGGTTTGGCCACCTCTAACCAGTAGTTCTCCATGAAGAGATTTGGCCACCTCTAACCAGTAGTTCTCCATGAAGAGGTTTGGCCACCTCTAAACAGTAGTCCTCCATGAAGAGGTTTGGCCACCTCTAACCAGTAGTTCTCAATGAAGAGGTTTGGCCACCTCTAACCAGTAGTTCTCCATGAGGAGGTTTGGCCACCTCTAACCAGTAGTTCTCCATGAAGAGGTTTGGCCACCTCTAACCAGTAGTTCTCCATGAAGAGGTTTGGCCACCTCTAACCAGTAGTTCTCCATGAAGAGGTTTGGCCACCTCTAACCAGTAGTTCTCCATGAAGATGTTTGGCCACCTCTAACCAGTAGTTCTCCATGAAGAGGTTTGGCCACCTCTAACCAGTAGTTCTCCATGAAGAGGTTTGGCCATCCCTTTCTTTATACACTGAATTGTTGAAAGAAATACAAAAATATACGCCTGTGCACTGCAGTGTGTCTAGAACCAGGTGCTGGTTTTTGCAGGAACAAGTATGTATCCATTTTGGATTGGCTTTGAATCGTTTAGGCACACTGTCTGTGAACTTTGAACTCTCTGTCTACCAACCAGGTGGAAGAGGAAAATCTTAGCCTTGATGACAATGCCCTGATGGATGAAAACTTTGAGGCTGGGTACGAGGCCGGAGAAGAGGAGGATGAAGAAATGGAGGAGGAGGAGGAAGATGAGGAGGAGGAAGAGAAGGAGGAAGAAGAGGAGGAAGAGGAGAGCACCAAGATGAAGATTCTGGGTCGCGTCGCTGCTGTGGCGTCCAAAGTGAAGGAGATCATTGGGAATCTGATCACCACCGCAGGGAAAGTGGTGGTCACCATACTACTAGGACTAACAGGTCAGTGTGTTTCAGTGGTCACCATACTACTAGGACTAACAGGTCAGTGGTCACCATACTACTAGGACTAACAGGTCAGTGTGTTACAGTGGTCACCATACTACTAGGACTAACAGGTCAGTGTGTTTCAGTGGTCACCATACTACTAGGACTAACAGGTCAGTGTGTTTCAGTGGTCACCATACTACTAGGACTAACAGGTCAGTGTGTTTCAGTGGTCACCATACTACTAGGACTAACAGGTCAGTGTGTTTCAGTGGTCACCATACTACTAGGACTAACAGGTCAGTGTGTTTCAGTGGTCACCATACTACTAGGACTAACAGGTCAGTGTGTTTCAGTGGTCACCATACTACTAGGACTAACAGGTCAGTGTGTTTCAGTGGTCACCATACTACTAGGACTAACAGGTCAGTGTGTTTCAGTGGTCACCATACTACTAGGACTAACAGGTCAGTGTGTTTCAGTGGTCACCATACTACTAGGACTAACAGGTCAGTGGTCACCATACTACTAGGACTAACAGGTTAGTGTGTTTCAGTGGTCACCATACTACTAGAACTAACAGGTCAGTGTGTTTCAGTGGTCACCATACTACTAGGACTAACAGGTCAGTGTGTTTCAGTGGTCACCATACTACTAGGACTAACAGGTCAGTGGTCACCATACTACTAGGACTAACAGGTTAGTGTGTTTCAGTGGTCACCATACTACTAGGACTAACAGGTCAGTGTGTTTCAGTGGTCACCATACTACTAGGACTAACAGGTCAGTGTGTTTCAGTGGTCACCATACTACTAGGACTAACAGGTCAGTGGTCACCATACTACTAGGACTAACAGGTCAGTGGTCACCATACTACTAGGACTAACAGGTCAGTGGTCACCATACTACTAGGACTAACAGGTCAGTGGTCACCATTCTACTAGGACTAACAGGTCAGTGTGTTTTAGTGGTCACCATACTACTAGGACTAACAGGTCAGTGGTCACCGTACTACTAGGACTAACAGGTCAGTGTGTTTCAGTGGTCACCATACTACTAGGACTAACAGGTCAGTGTGTTTCAGTGGTCACCATACTACTAGGACTAACAGGTCAGTGTGTTTCAGTGGTCACCATACTACTAGGACTAACAGGTCAGTGGTCACCATACTACTAGGACTAACAGGTCAGTGTGTTTCAGTGGTCACCATACTACTAGGACTAACAGGTCAGTGTGTTTCAGTGGTCACCATACTACTAGGACTAACAGGTCAGTGGTCACCATACTACTAGGGCTAACAGGTCAGTGTGTTTCAGTGGTCACCATACTACTAGGACTAACAGGTCAGTGTGTTTTAGTGGTCACCATACTACTAGGACTAACAGGTCAGTGGTCACCATACTACTAGGACTAACAGGTCAGTGTGTTACAGTGGTCACCATACTACTAGGACTAACAGGTCAGTGTGTTTCAGTGGTCACCATACTACTAGGACTAACAGGTCAGTGGTCACCATACTACTAGGACTAACAGGTTAGTGTGTTTCAGTGGTCACCATACTACTAGAACTAACAGATCAGTGGTCACCATACTACTAGAACTAACAGGTCAGTGTGTTTCAGTGGTCACCATACTACTAGGACCAACAGGTCAGTGTGTTTCAGTGGTCACCATACTACTAGGACTAACAGATCAGTGGTCACCATACTACTAGGACTAACAGGTCAGTGGTCACCATACTACTAGGACCAACAGGTCAGTGTGTTTCAGTGGTCACCATACTACTAGGACTAACAGATCAGTGGTCACCATACTACTAGGACTAACAGGTCAGTGGTCACCATACTACTAGGACTAACAGGTCAGTGTGTTTCAGTGGTCACCATACTACTAGGACTAACAGGTCAGTGGTCACCATACTACTAGGACTAACAGGTCAGTGTGTTTCAGTGGTCACCATACTACTAGGACTAACAGGTCAGTGTGTTTCAGTGGTCACCATACTACTAGGACTAACAGGTCAGTGTGTTTCAGTTGTAGAATCAGCCTCCAACTATCTTACTGTTTCCCAATCCTTTTTTATGACTGTTATTATATTTATTAAATTTGACGATAGTGAAAATAGGTCACAGAGATTTTCTTAGTCAGGTCAGGTGGTCAGGAAAAACTTCAGGTCCTCTCTGTTATATCTGAATACTCACATCTCACCCACAGCGTAGCTTGCTGTATATAAACCTCCGGTCCTCTCTGTTATATCTGAATACTTATTATTTGTTCTGTTTCCACCATCATGCTGCCCTCCCTGACGTCGGCAGTCTACTTATTGATTGGTTGATTGATTAATGAATTGATTTATAAATGTATGTGTATTTTTAAGGTATAATTCTGCCCTCCCTGACGTCGGCAGTCTATTTATTGATTGGTTGATTGATTAATGAATTGATTTATAAATGTACGTGTATTTTTAAGGTATAATTATGCCCTCCCTGACGTCGGCAGTCTATTTATTGATTGGTTGATTGATTAATGAATTGATTTATAAATGTATGTGTATTTTTAAGGTATAATTCTGCCCTCCCTGACGTCGGCAGTCTATTTATTGATTGGTTGATTGATTAATGAATTGATTTATAAATGTATGTGTATTTTTAAGGTATAATTCTGCCCTCCCTGACGTCGGGAGTCTATTTATTGATTGGTTGATTGATTAATTAATTGATTTATAAATGTATGTGTATTTTTAAGGTATAATTCTGCCCTCCCTGACGTCGGCGGTCTATTTCTCCATGTTCCTGTTCCTGTGTACGTGGTGGTCGTTCTGTCGCACCTTCGACACCCTCATCTTCAGCTGTATGTGTGTCCTCATGGCCATATTCAGCGCTGGACACCTGGTCATCCTTTACCTCTACCAGTTCCAGTTCTTCCACGAGTTCATCCCTCCGGAGGACAGCTACATCAGGTTAGATACTGGAAAGAACTTTCTTCCTTTTTAAATGACTGCGTTAGGTGAGTTGCTCTACATGTACCCAGGCTGCCATGGTTCTAAATTTGTTTGAAGACAGATCTTCAGTTGCTACTATGACTTCAGGGTGCACCACCTTGGATTGTTAGCATCGCTACCTATAGCATTAGCACCACCTTGGATGGTTAGCATCGCTACCTATAGCATTAGCACCACCTTGGATGGTTAGCATCGCTACCTATAGCATTAGCACCACCTTGGATGGTTAGCAATGTTACCTATTAGCACCACCTTGGATGGTAAGCAACGCTACCTATAGCATTAGCACCACCTTGGATGGTTAGAAATGCTACCTATAGCATTAGTTCCACTTTGGATGGTTAGCAACACTACCTATAGCATTAGCACCACCTTGGAGGGTTAGCCATGCTACCTATAGCATTAGCACCACCGTGGATGGTTAGCAACGCTACCTATAGTATTAGCACCACCTTGGATGGTTAGAAACCCTACCGAAAGCATTAGCACCACCTTGGATTGTTAACAATGCTACCTACATTATCAATGAACCTACCAGGTAAACACAGGCACCCTCATAGATATCATCCTAGCCAACCTGCCCTCCAAATACATCTCTGATGTCTTCAACCAGGATCTCAGCGATCACTGCCTCATTGCTTGCGTCCGTAATGGGTCTGCGGTCAAACGACCACCCCTCATCACTGTCAAACGCTCCCTAAAACACTTCAGTGAGCAGGCCTTTCTAATCGACCTGGTCCGGGTGTCCTGGAAGGATATTGACCTCATTCCGTCAGTAGAAGATGCCTGGTTATTATTTAAAAGTGCTTTCCTCACCATCTTAAATAAGCATGCTCCATTCAAAACAAATGGAACCAGGAACAGATATAGCCCGTGGTTCACTCCAGACCTGACTGCCCTTGACACAAAAACATCCTGTGGCGTACGGCATTAGCATCAAATAGCCCCCGCGATATGCAACTTTTCAGGGAAGTCAGGAACTAATATACACAAATTAATATACACTAATATACAATATACACAGTTAGGAAAGCTAAGGCTAGCTTTTTCAAACAGAAATTTGCATCCTGCAGCACAAGCTCCAAAAAGTTTTGGGACACTGTAAAGTCCATGGAGAATAAGCACCTCCTCCCAGCTGCCCACTGCACTGAGGATAGGAAACTCTGTCACCACCGATAAATCCACTATAATTGAGCATTTCAATAAGCATTTTTCTACGGCTGGGAATGCTTTCCACCTACCCCTGGTCAACAGCCCTGCACCCCCCACTGCAACTTGCCCAAGCCTCCCCCATTTCTCCTTCACCCAAATCCAGATAGCTGATGTTCTGAAAGAGCTACAAAATCTGGACCCCTACAAATCAGCTGGGCTAGACAATCTGGACCCTCTATTTCTAAAATTATCAGCTGAAATTGTTGCAACCCCTATTACTAGCCTGTTCAACCTCTCTTTCGTATCGTCTGAGATTCCCAAAGATTGGAAAGCTGCCGCGGTCGTCTCCCTCTTCAAAGGGGGAGACACTCTAGACCCAAACTGTTACAGACCTATATCCATCCTACCCTGCCTTTCTTAGGTCTTCGAAAGCCAAGTTAACAAACAGATCACCGACCGTTTCGAATCTCACCTTACCTTCTCCGCAATGCAATCTAGTTTCCTAGCTGGTCATGGGTGCACCTCAGCCACGCTCAAGGTCCTAAACGATATCATAACCGCCATCGATAAGAGACAATACTGTGCAGCTGTATTCATCGACCTGGCCAAGGCTTTCGACTCTGTCAATCACCACATTCTTATCGGCAGACTGACTCAACAGCCTTGGTTTCTCAAATGACTGCCTCGCCTGGTTCACCAACTACTTCTCAGACAGAGTTCAGTGTGTCAAATCGGAGGGCCTGTTGTCCGGACCTCTGGCAGACTCTATGGTGTGCCACAGGGTTAAATTCTCGGGCCAACTGTTTTCTCTGTATACATCAATGACGTCGCTCTTGCTGCTGGTGATTCTCTGATCCACCTCTACGCAGACGACACCATTCTGTATACTTCTGGCCCTTCTTTGGACACTGTGTTAATTAACCTCCAGATGAACTTCAACGCCATACAACACTCCTTCCATGGCCTCAAACTGCTCTTAAACGCAAGTAAAACCAAATGCATGCTCTTCAACCGATCGCTGCCCGCACCTGCCCGCCCGTCCAGCATCACTACTCTGGACGGTTCTGACTTAGAATATGTGGACAATTACAAATACCTAGGTGTCTGGTTAGACTGTAAACTCTCCTTCCAGACTCACATTAACTTCTCTCAGCTACGGATCCCTTTTACGGGATCACTTTCCTAAACAACCGCTAGAATTGCAGGGCGCCAAATGCAAAAAATATTACACAGTGCTTTACATTTTCTGTAACTTTTAGTCTTTACAAATAAAATGGTGCATTTAAAATTGCCTCAACTATACCGCAAATGTATGTAACCTTTATATATCGAGGTGCTGCATGTTCAATAATATCTCTCTCTGTCTCTCTCCCCCCTCTCCCTCCCCCCTCCCTCTCACTCCAGTCTGTTCGGCATCTCATCCATCATCCAGACTGACTGTTCCTCTACATGGAGGATGATAGTTAACCCTAAGCTGGCCTGGCACCACTTTGTTAACCCCCTTATGCTGCTGCTGCTGTACTACACCCTGGCCACTCTCATACGTCTCTGGCTCCAGGAACCTATAGAGGTAGGTAACATCCTGGTATCTCTCATACGTCTCTGGCTCCAGGAACCCATAGAGGTAGGTAACACCCTGGTATCTCTCATACGTCTCTGGCTCCAGGAACCTATAGAGGTAGGTAACACCCTGGTATCTCTCATACGTCTCTGGCTCCAGGAACCTATAGAGGTAGGTAACACCCTGGTATCTCTCATACGTCTCTGGCTCCAGGAACCCATAGAGGTAGGTAACACCCTGGTATCTCTCATACGCCTCTGGCTCCAGGAACCTATAGAGGTAGGTAACATCCTGGTATCTCTCATACGCCTCTGGCTCCAGGAACCTTTAGAGGTAGGTAACACCCTGGCCACTCTCATACGTCTCTGGCTCCAGGAACCCATAGAGGTAGGTAACACCCTGGTATCTCTCATACGCCTCTGGCTCCAGGAACCTATAGAGGAAGGTAACACCCTGGTATCTCTCATACGTCTCTGGCTCCAGGAACCTATAGAGGTAGGTAACACCCTGGCCACTCTCATACGTCTCTGGCTCCAGGAACCTATAGAGGTAGGTAACACCCTGGTATCTCTCATACGCCTCTGGCTCCAGGAACCTATAGAGGAAGGTAACACCCTGGTATCTCTCATACGTCTCTGGCTCCAGGAACCTATAGAGGTAGGTAACACCCTGGCCACTCTCATACGTCTCTGGCTCCAGGAACCTATAGAGGTAGGTAACACCCTGGTATCTCTCATACGTCTCTGGCTCCAGGAACCTATAGAGGTAGGTAACACCCTGGTATCTCTCATACGTCTCTGGCTCCAGGAACCCATAGAGGAAGGTAACACCCTGGTATCTCTCATACGCCTCTGGCTCCAGGAACCTATAGAGGTAGGTAACATCCTGGTATCTCTCATACGCCTCTGGCTCCAGGAACCTATAGAGGTAGGTAACATCCTGGTATCTCTCATACGCCTCTGGCTCCAGGAACCTTTAGAGGTAGGTAACACCCTGGTATCTCTCATACGCCTCTGGCTCCAGGAACCTATAGAGGTAGGTAACACCCTGGTATCTCTCATACGTCTCTGGCTCCAGGAACCTATAGAGGTAGGTAACACCCTGGTATCTCTCATACGCCTCTGGCTCCAGGAACCTATAGAGGTAGGTAACACCCTGGTATCTCTCATACGTCTCTGGCTCCAGGAACCTATAGAGGTAGGTAACACCCTGGTATCTCTCATACGTCTCTTGCTCCAGGAACCTATAGAGGTAGGTAACACCCTGGTATCTCTCATACCTCTCTGGCTCCAGGAACCTATAGAGGTAGGTAACACCCTGGTATCTCTCATACGTCTCTGGCTCCAGGAACCTATAGAGGTAGGTAACACCCTGGTATCTCTCATACGCCTCTGGCTCCAGGAACCTATAGAGGAAGGTAACACCCTGGTATCTCTCATACGTCTCTGGCTCCAGGAACCTATAGAGGAAGGTAACACCCTGGTATCTCTCATACGTCTCTGGCTCCAGGAACCTATAGAGGTAGGTAACACCCTGGCCACTCTCATACGTCTCTGGCTCCAGGAACCTATAGAGGTAGGTAACACCCTGGTATCTCTCATACCTCTCTGGCTCCAGGAACCTATAGAGGTAGGTAACACCCTGGTATCTCTCATACGTCTCTGGCTCCAGGAACCTATAGAGGTAGGTAACACCCTGGTATCTCTCATACGTCTCTGGCTCCAGGAACCTATAGAGGTAGGTAACACCCTGGTATCTCTCATACGCCTCTGGCTCCAGGAACCTATAGAGGTAGGTAACACCCTGGTATCTCTCATACGTCTCTGGCTCCAGGAACCTATAGAGGTAGGTAACACCCTGGTATCTCTCATACGTCTCTGGCTCCAGGAACCTATAGAGGTAGGTAACACCCTGGTATCTCTCATACGTCTCTGGCTCCAGGAACCTATAGAGGTAGGTAACACCCTGGTATCTCTCATACGCCTCTGGCTCCAGGAACCTATAGAGGTAGGTAACACCCTGGTATCTCTCATACGTCTCTGGCTCCAGGAACCTATAGAGGTAGGTGACACCCTGGTATCTCTCATACGTCTCTGGCTCCAGGAACCTATAGAGGTAGGTAACACCCTGGTATCTCTCATACTCCTCTGGCTCCAGGAACCTATAGAGGTAGGTAACACCCTGGTATCTCTCATACGTCTCTGGCTCCAGGAACCTATAGAGGTAGGTAACACCCTGGTATCTCTCATACGTCTCTGGCTCCAGGAACCTATAGAGGTAGGTAACACCCTGGTATCTCTCATACGTCTCTGGCTCCAGGAACCTATAGAGGTAGGTAACACCCTGGTATCTCTCATACGTCTCTGGCTCCAGGAACCTATAGAGGTAGGTAACACCCTGGCCACTCTCATACGTCTGGCTCCAGGAACCTATAGAGGTAGGTAACACCCTGGTATCTCTCATACGCCTCTGGCTCCAGGAACCTATAGAGGTAGGTAACACCCTGGTATCTCTCATATGTCTCTGGCTCCAGGAACCTATAGAGGTAGGTAACACCATGGTATCTCTCATACGTCTCTGGCTCCAGGAACCTATAGAGGTAGGTAACACCCTGGTATCTCTCATACGCCTCTGGCTCCAGGAACCTATAGAGGTAGGTAACACCCTGGTATCTCTCATACGCCTCTGGCTCCAGGAACCTATAGAGGTAGGTAACACCCTGGTATCTCTCATACGTCTCTGGCTCCAGGAACCTATAGAGGTAGGTAACACCCTGGCCACTCTCATACGTCTGGCTCCAGGAACCTATAGAGGTAGGTAACACCCTGGCCACTCTCATACGTCTGGCTCCAGGAACCTATAGAGGTAGGTAACACCCTGGTATCTCTCATACGTCTCTGGCTCCAGGAACCTATAGAGGTAGGTAACACCCTGGTATCTCTCATACGTCTCTGGCTCCAGGAACCTATAGAGGTAGGTAACACCCTGGTATCTCTCATACGTCTCTGGCTCCAGGAACCTATAGAGGTAGGTAACACCCTGGTATCTCTCATACGTCTCTGGCTCCAGGAACCTATAGAGGTAGGTAACACCCTGGTATCTCTCATACGTCTCTGGCTCCAGGAACCTATAGAGGTAGGTGACACCATAGAGATACAACCCATAGACAGGGTAGGTAACAAAATAGAGATACAACCCATAGACAGGATAGGTAACACCATAGAGATATAACCCATAGGCAGGGTAGGTAACAACATAGAGATACAACCCATAGACAGGGTAGGTAACAAAATAGAGATACAACCCATAGAGGTAGGTAATAACATAGAGATACAACCCATAGACAGGGTAGGTAACAACAGATACAACCCATAGACAGGGTAGGTAACAACATAGAGATACAACCCATAGACTGGGTAGGTAACAACATAGAGATACAACCGATAGGCAGGGTAGGTAACAACATAGAGATACAACCCATAGACAGGGTAGGTAACAAAATAGAGATACAACCCATAGACAGGGTAGGTAACAAAATAGAGATACAACCGATAGACAGGGTAGGTAACAAAATAGAGATACAACCCATAGAGAGGGTAGGTAACAACATAGAGATACAACCCATAGAGAGGGTAGGTAACAACATAGAGATACAACCCATAGAGGTAGGTAACAACATAGAGATACAACCCGTAGACAGGGTAGGTAACAACATATAGAAAAAACCCATAGACAGGGTAGGTAACAACATAGAGATAAAACCCATAGACAGGGTAGGTAACAACAGAGATATACAACCCATAGACAGGGTAGGTGACAACATAGAGATAAAACCCATAGACAGGGTAGGTAACAACATAGAGATACAACCCATAGAGGTACGTGACAACATAGAAATACAACCCATAGAGGTAAGTAACAACATAGAGAAAGAACCCATAGAGGTAGGTAACTTTCTCTCTCTCCCCTTCCCTCTCCCCCTTCCTCTCCCTCCAGTCTGTTTGAGATCTCATCCATCATCGTACACCTCTGGCTTCAGGAACCTATAGAGGTAGGTAACATCCTAACGCTTTCAAGGAGCGGGACTCTAACCCGGAAGCCTATAAGAAATCCCACTATGCTCTCCGATGAACCATCAAACAGGCAAAGCGTCAGTACAGAACTAATATTGAATCATACTACACCGGCTCCGACGCTCGTCGGATGTGGCAGGGCTTGCGAACCATTACAGACTACAAAGGGAAGCACAGCCGAGAGCTGCCCAGTGGCACGAGCCTACCAGACGAGCTAAACTACTTCTATGCTCGCTTCGAGGCAAATAACACTAAAACATGCATGAGAGCACCAGCTGTTCCGGAAGACGGTGTGATCAAGTGAGTAAGACCTTTAAACAGGTCGACATACACAAGGCTGCGGGGCCAGACGAATTACCAGGACGTGTACTCCGAGCATGTGCTGACCAACTGGCAAGCGTCTTCGCTGACATTTTCAACCTGTCCCTGTCTGAGTCTGTAATACCGACATGTTTCAAGCAGACCACCATAACCAGCCTAAATGACTACCGACCCGTAGTACTCACGTCTGTAGCCATGAAGTGCTTTGAAAGGCTGGTCATGGCTCACATCAACACCATTATCCCAGAAACCCTAGACCCACTCCAATTTGCATACCGCCCCAATAGATCCACAGATGATGCAATCTCTATTGCACTGAGTTTGGAACTCAGTAGTGAGTGTTGCAACCGAGAACAGACCATTTTTACATGCTTCAGCAGTTCAGCATTTGTTCTGTGAGCTTGTGTGGCCTACCACTTCGCGGCTGAGCCGTTGTTGCTCCTAGACGTTTCCCCATCACAATAACATCACTTACAGTTGACTAACTGACTTGTTGGAAATCCTATGACGGTGCCACGTTGAGAGTCACTGAGCTCTTCAGTAAGGCCATTCTACTGCCAATGTTTGTCTATGGAGATCGCATGTCTGTGTTCTCGATTTTATACACCTGTCAGCAACTGATGTGGCTGAAATAGCCGAATCCACTAATTTGAAGGGGTGTCCACATACTTTTAGTGTGTGATATGTAATATATGCCATTAAGCAGAGGCTTTGATCCAAAGCGGTTTACCGTCATGCGTGCGTACATTTTTATTTTTACATATGGGTGGTCCCTGGAATCAAATCCACTATCCTGGTGTTGCAAGGACCATGCTCCACACACTGAGCTGCAGAGGACTGCAGCTTATGATGCATATGAATGTTCACGTGACAAGAAAAACCTCTGGGCTCTAACCATAGTCCATATTGTTGCTGTGTTGTTCCACAGGGGTCGGTTGCAAAGTCCAACGAGACGTCTTTTGACTACATCTCCACCCTAGACTCAGTGGAAAATGGACCGGTCCGCCAGGACCTGTACTCCACCCCACAGTATGAAATGGACCAAATCAATAACATTACAGGTGAGTTTTACTGTACAAACATTGGGCAAAAGTCTATTCTCGTAAGACACGTGCTGTGAGCAAACTCACTGTAACATTTTGAATATACAGGCTGAGTATATGGGACGAGTGAAATTATAATCGGCAGCACAATTTATGTTGTAATTTAAAAATATATATATTTCTGCGGAGGATAAATTTTTTTGTAAACTGGGGCCTGGTCAAAAGTAGTGCATTATATAGGGAATATATCTCCTATCCTTATCTCCTATATATACTGTACTATATCACCCTGTATATACTGTACTATATCACCCTGTATCTCCTATATATCATGTACTATATCACCCTGTATATACTGTACTATATCACCTTGTATATAGTGTACTATATCACCCTGATATACTGTACTATATCACCCTATATCGTCTATATATCCTGTACTATATCACCCTATATCTCCTGTATATACTGTACTATATCACCCTATATCTCCTGTACTATATCACCCTATATATCCTGTGTATACTGTACTATATCACCCTATATCTCCTGTATATACTGTACTATATCACCCTATATCTCCTGTATATACTGTACTATATCTCCTGTATATACTGTACTATATCACCCTGATATACTGTACTATATCACCCTATATCTTCTATATATCCTGTACTATTTCACCCTGTATATACTGTACTATATCACCTTGTATATACTGTACTATATCACCCTATATCTCCTGTATATACTGTACTATATCACCCTATATCTCCTGTACAATATCACCCTGTAGATACTGTACTATATCACCCTATATCTCCTATATATCCTGTACTATATCACCCTGTAGATACTGTACTATATCACCCTATATCACCTATATATCCTGTACTATATCACCCTATATCTCCTATATATCCTGTACTATATCACCCTGTATATACTGTACTATATCACCCTATATCTCCTATATATCCTGTACTATATCACCCTGTATATACTGTACTATATCACCCTGTATATACTGTACTATATCACCCCATCTCCTGTATATACTGTACTATATCACCCTGTATATACTGTACTATATCCCCCTGTATATACTGTACTATATCACCCTGTATAGACTGTACTATATCACCCTGTATATACTGTACTATATCACCCTATATCTCCTGTATATACTGTACTAGATCACCCTGTATATACTGTACTATATCACCCTGTATATACTGTACTATATCACCCTGTATATACTGTACTATATCACCCTATATCTCCTGTATATACTGTACTATATCACCCTGTATATACTGTACTATATCACCCTGTGTAACCTGTATTATATCACCCTATATCTTCTGTATATACACTATACTATATCACCCTGTATATACTGTACTATATCACCCTGTATATACTGTACTATATCACCCTATATATCCTGTATATACTGTACTATATCACCCTATATCTCCTGTATATACTGTACTATATCACCCTGTATATACTGTACTATATCACCCTGTATATACTGTACTATATCACCCTGTATATACTGTACTATATCACCCTATATCTCCTGTATATACTGAACTATATCACCCTATATATCCTGTATATACTGTACTACATCACCCTGTATATACTGTACTATATCACTCTATATATCCTGTATATACTGAACTATATCACCCTGTGTATACTGTACTATATCACTCTATATATCCTGTATATACTGTACTACATCACCCTGTATATACTGTACTATATCACTCTATATATCCTGTATATACTGTACTACATCACCCTGTATATACTGTACTATATCACTCTATATATCCTGTATATACTTAACTATATCACCCTGTGTATACTGTACTATATCACTCTATATATCCTGTGTATACTGTACTATCACCCTGTATATACTGTATATATTGTTCTATATCACCCTGTATACAATGTACTATATCACCCTATATCTCCTGTATATACTCTACTATATCACCCTGTGTATACTGTACTATATCACTATATATCCTGTACATACTGTACTATATCACCCTGTATCTCCTGTATATAATGTACTATATCACCCTATATCTCCTGTATATATTGTACTATATCACCCTGTATATAATGTACTATATCACCCTATATCTCCTGTATATACTGTACTATATCACCCTGTATATACTGTACTATATCACCCTATATATCCTGTACTATATCCCCCTGTATATACTGTACTATATCACCCTGTATAGACTGTACTATATCACCCTGTATATACTGTACTATATCACCCTATATCTCCTGTATATACTGTACTAGATCACCCTGTATATACTGTACTATATCACCCTGTATATACTGTACTATATCACCCTGTATATACTGTACTATATCACCCTATATCTCCTGTATATACTGTACTATATCACCCTGTATATACTGTACTATATCACCCTATATATCCTGTGTATACTGTACTATATCACCCTATATCTCCTGTGTATACTGTACTATATCACCCTGTATATATTGTACTATATCACCCTGTATCTGTGTGTCTTTATATAAACAGAGAAGGATGGAGGAGTGTATGACTTCAGTCCAACCCTGCGAGGAGAGACTGCTGGGATGGCGGGAGCGGAGCAGGAACAGGAGGAGGAGGAGGAGGAGGAGCAGGAGCAGGAACAGGACGAGGAGGAGGAGGTGGAGGAGGAGGAGGAGGAGGAGAAGGAGGGCCAAGTGAATGCTGTTGTAACAGTGTTCAGGTTCATTATGAAGCAGAGCTATATCTGTGCTCTCATAGCCATGATGGTGAGTAAACACAGTGACTGGTTCCTCTGGTGACTGTGGTCTCTCTGGTCCCTCTGGTCTCTCTGGTCCCTCTGGTCTCTCTGGTCCCTCTGGTCCCTCTGGTCTCTCTGGTCTCTCTGGTCCCTCTGGTGACTGTGGTCCCTCTGGTGACTGTGGTCCCTCTGGTGACTGTGGTCCCTCTGGTGACTGTGGTCCCTCTGGTCCCTCTGGTGACTGTGGTCCCTCTGGTGACTGTGGTCCCTCTGGTGACTGTGGTCCCTCTGGTCCCTCTGGTGACTGTGGTCCCTCTGGTCCCTCTGGTGACTGTGGTCCCTCTGGTGACTGTGGTCCCTCTGGTGACTGTGGTCCCTCTGGTGACTGTGGTCCCTCTGGTCCCTCTGGTGACTGTGGTCCCTCTGGTGACTGTGGTCCCTTTGGTCCCTCTGGTGACTGGTCCCTCTGGTGACTGTGGTCCCTCTGGTGACTGTGGTGACTGGTCCCTCTGGTGACTGTGGTGACTGTGGTCCCTCTGGTCCCTCTGGTTGACTGTGGTCCCTCTGGTCCCTCTGGTGACTGGTCCCTCTGGTGACTGTGGTGACTGGTCCCTCTGGTGACTGTGGTGACTGGTCCCTCTGGTGACTGTGGTCCCTCTGGTCCCTCTGGTGACTGGTCCCTCTGGTGACTGGTCCCTCTGGTGACTGGTCCCTCTGGTGACTGTGGTCCCTCTGGTGACTGTGGTGACTGTGGTCCCTCTGGTGACTGTGGTGACTGTGGTGACTGTGGTCCCTCTGGTGACTGTGGTCCCTCTGGTGACTGTGGTGACTGTGGTCCCTCTGGTGACTGTGGTGACTGTGGTCCCTCTGGTGACTGTGGTGACTGTGGTCCCTCTGGTGACTGTGGTGACTGTGGTGACTGTGGTCCCTCTGGTGACTGTGGTGACTGTGGTCCCTCTGGTGACTGTGGTGACTGTGGTCCCTCTGGTGACTGTGGTGACTGTGGTGACTGTGGTGACTGTGGTGACTGTGGTGACTGTGGTCCCTCTGGTGACTGTGGTGACTGTGGTGACTGTGGTCCCTCTGGTGACTGTGGTGACTGTGGTCCCTCTGGTGACTGTGGTGACTGTGGTCCCTCTGGTGACTTTGGTGACTGTGGTGACTGTGGTCCCTCTGGTGACTGTGGTGACTGTGGTCCCTCTGGTGACTGTGGTGACTGGTCCCTCTGGTGACTGTGGTGACTGTGGTCCTTCTGGTGCCTCTGGTGACTGTGGTCCCTCGAAAGAAAGCACCTGTGTGTGTGTGTGTGTGTGTGTGTGTGTGTGTGTGTGTGTGTGTGTGTGTGTGTGTGTGTGTGTGTGTGTGTGTGTGTGTGTGTGTGTGTGTGTGTGTGCGTGCTCACATCACATCTAAAGAAAGCACCTGTCATCTAATAAATGACCAGAACTGTTTTCTTGATGGTGATTGTAGCAAGGCCTACTTATGTTTTGGTTTTGAGTCACTGTAGATTGAGGTTTTGAGGCCTTCCCAGCTAGCACATTTGGTTCCTTGGAAGTTGTGGGAACGTAAACATTTTTTTTTTAACATTGGTTGTGGAAACAAAGCTATACGTTTCCTGACCGGTATAAACTGAACGTCTTTTTAAACATTCTGAGAACAGAAGTGAATGTTTCACCAGTTCTGGGAACGTTTATTTTTAGTTTGCAGGGAGGACCTGAGAACACTGGTTTACTCTGGTTCCTTGAACGTTTCCTGGGAGGTCTAATTAACGCTCAGACAATGGAAATGTTTCGTTTTTTAAATAATTTCCTTAAAATTTTCACTGAATCTTTCAATAAGAGTTTTTTTTGTGTTATTTTATTTCAATATTTTTTTAACCTTTTTTATTTATAATTGTCTTTTATGTCAATATACTGTATCTATTTTATTGTACTTTTACCCCCAATATCAAATTGGTAGGTACAGTCTTGTCCCATCGCTGCAACTCCCGTACGGACTCGGGAGAGGCGAAGATCGAGAGCCATGCGTCCTCCAAAACACGACCCTGCCAAGCTGCACTGCTTCTTGACACACTGCTCACTTAACCCGGAAGCCAGCCGCACCAATGTGTCAGAGGAAACACTGTACAACTGGCGACTGAAGTCAGCTTGCCAAACCCTCCCCTAACCTGCACGACGCTGGGCCAATTGTGCGCCACCTCATGGGTCTCCCGGTCAGGGCCCGCAGTGACACAGCCTGGGATCGAACCCGAGTCTGTAGTGACACCTTAAGCACTGCGATGCAGTGGCTTAGACCGCTGTGCCAATCGGGAGGCCCTTTACTATTGTTTTTACAATAAACAAAAACAACTACATAGACATAAGTATGTGGACACTACTTCAAATTTGTGGATTTGCTATTTCAGTCACGCCCAAGGCTGACAGGTGTATAAAATTCAGCACACAGCCATGCAATCTCCATAGACAAACAGCCATGCAATCTCCATAGACAAACATTGGCAGTATAATGGCCAGTACCGAAGAGCTCAGTGACTTTCAACGTGGCACGTTCATAGTATGCCACCTTTCCCAACAAGTCAGTTTGTCAAATTTCTACCCTGCTGAAGCTGCCCCGGTCAACTATAAGTGCTCTTATTGTGAAGTGGCAATGTCGAGGCGCAGTAACGGCTCAGCCACAAAATGGTAGACCACACAAGCTCACAGAGTGGGACCAACGAGTGCTTGAAGCGTGTAAAAATCGTCTGTCCTCGGTTGCAACACTCACTACCGAGTTCCAAACTGCCTCTGGAAGCAACGTCAGCACAAGAACTGTTCGTCGGGAGCTTCATGAAATGGGTTTCCATGGCCGAGCAGCCACACACAAGCTTAAGATCACCATGCGCAATGCCAAGCGTCGGCTGGAGTGGTGTAAAGCTCACTGCCATTGGACTCTGGAGCAGAGGAAACACGGGCTCTCTGGAGTGATGAATCACGCTTCACCACCTGGCAGTTTGATGGATGATTCTGGGTTTGGCAGATGCCACGAGAACGCTACCTGCCCGAATGCATAGTGCCAACTGTAAAGTTTGGTGGAGGAAGAATAATGGTCTGGGGCTGTTTTTCATGGTTCAGGCCTCTTAGTTACGGTGAAGGGAAATCTTAACGCTACAGCATACAATGACATTCTAGACGATTCTGTGCTTCCAACTTTGTGGCAACAGTTTGGGGAAGGCCCTTTCCTGTTTCAGCATGACAATGCTCCATGCAAAAAGTAAGATCCATACAGAAATGGTTTGTTGAGATTGGTGTGGAAGAACTTGATTGGCCTGTACAGAGCCCTGACCTCAACCCCATCGAACACCTTTGGGATGAATTGGAACGCCGACTGCGAGCCAAGCCTAATCGCCCAACATCAGTGCCCGACCTCACTAATGCTCTTGTGGCTGAGTGGAAGCAAGTCCTTGCAGTAATGTTCCAACATCTAGTGGAAAGCCTTCCCAGAAGAGTGGAGGCTGTTATAGCAACGAAGGGGGGACAAACTCCATATTAATGCCCATGATGTTGGAATGAGATGTTGGACGAGCAGGTGTCCACATACTTTTGGCCTTGTAGTGTACATTTCAACTAACATGAATGAAATCCCGCTTGTTCCCACCATATCCACATCCAATGTTGTTTCTAATGCTTGTAAGACTCTCTATGTTTTCTGTCTGTAGCCAGATTTCTTTCAACATTTAAATAATAAAGCATTTTATTCTTCCGTTCTCTTTACGTCGGGCTATCGTTTGACTTCCAGTATTTAAGTAATAGCGTCTGCAATATAAGAGACGGATATAGTATTGTCCAATCCATCGGGGTATCTCACCGCATCCTCATATGCCAAGTCTTGAAATATGCAGATGGCGACATTAAAAGTAAACTTACATCGTAAAAGTTCTGACAGACAGCTTTCTGCCCATAACTATTGGACTTTATAGCACTCCCAGAAGGCATGAATTATTGAGTCACTGTTAGTACACTTGAGGCATTAATCTGCCATTGTGCTGTAGAATTTCGTCTCTTGTATAATCAATTATATATATTAATTTATACTGGATTAAGTATAAGATTTTCATTAACTGTAGTATTTATATTCCAACACTTCATCTTGTGCCAATATCAGTTAT
This sequence comes from Salvelinus namaycush, assembly GCF_016432855.1. Classification (NCBI taxonomy): domain Eukaryota; kingdom Metazoa; phylum Chordata; class Actinopteri; order Salmoniformes; family Salmonidae; genus Salvelinus; species Salvelinus namaycush. The sequence continues at coordinate 100,787 of NW_024059909.1, read as the reverse complement.
TTTTAAGTCTTGTTTCCAATTTATATTTTATATTTTATTCTAAGAGATTGTCAGTTGGAAAGGCTCTCTGCAGGTTTTCTACATCTTACCTATGAGAATCTTTTTATGACTAAAATAGGATTCACCTCAATATTTATCCGATATCCAAAAGCTTTCAGGTGAGCTTTCATTTTGTGATCTAAATGTATTGTAATTAATTATTTATTTTGTTTCATTTTCTTTTGTAAAATATATTCTTTTGTACTTTTACACCTCTTTCACCCCAATTTCGTGGTATCCAATTGGTAGTTACAGTCTGGTCTCATCGCTGCAACTCCCGTACGGACTCGGGAGAGGCGAAGGTCGAGAGCCCTGCGTCCTCCGAAACACGACACTGCCAAGCTGCACTGCTTCTTGACACACTGCTCGCTTAACCCGGAAGCCAGCCGCACCAATGTGTCAGAGGAAACACCGTACAACTGGCGACCGAAGTCAGCTTGCAGGCGCCCGGCCGAAGTTGCATATATTTGAAAATGTCTACTATTCAAGGATTGTTCCAATAGGAGTGTGTGTTTCTATTCAATTACGATCGTAATCTTCAATTACGATCTCATCGGTTCTCAGAATGTTATGTGCTAGCTGGGTTATTTCTATATCAGTCTCCATGTCTCTTTGACCCTCTCTCTCTCTCTCTCTCTCTCTCTCTCTCTCTCTACCTCTCTCTTTCTCTCCCTCTTTATCCCCCCCTCTCTCTCTCTCTCTCTCTCTCTCTCTGTTACACCCCCTTCTCTCTCTTCCTGTCTCTCCCTCCCCAGGCGTGGAGCATCACGTATGTTAGCTGGCTGACGTTTGTGTTCCTGATGTGGTCGTGTATGTTGTGGATGGTGAGAGATCGTCGTCGTTACACCATGCTCACCTCTCCCTTCATGGTGCTCTATGGGAACCTGCTCATTGTGCTGCAGTACATCTGGAGCTTTGAGCTGCTGGAGCCCGTACCTGGACTCTTCATCAAGATGGACGTGCCCTTTAGGCAACTGGGCTCCAAGGTAAACTGGTAGAGACAGAACTGTTCTGACTAAACTGGTAGAGACAGAACTGTTCTGAGTAAACTGGTAGAGACAGAACTGTTCTGAGTAAACTGGTAGAGACAGAACTGTTCTGAGTAAACTGGTAGAGACAGAAGTGTACTGACTAAACTGGTAGAGACAGAACTGTAAACTGGTAGAGACAGAACTGTAAACTGGTAGAGACAGAACTGTACTGACTAAACTGGTAGAGACAGAACTGTAAACTGGTAGAGACAGAACTGTAAACTGGTAGAGACAGAACTGTACTGAGTAAACTGGTAGAGACAGAACTGTAAACTGGTAGAGACAGAACTGTACTGAGTAAACTGGTAGAGACAGAACTGTTCTGAGTAAACTGGTAGAGACAGAACTGTAAACTGGTAGAGACAGAACTGTTCTGAGTAAACTGGTAGAGACAGAACTGTAAACTGGTAGAGACAGAACTGTTCTGAGTAAACTAGTAGAGACAGAACTGTAAACTGGTAGAGACAGAACTGTACTGAGTAAACTGGTATAGACAGAACTGTTCTGAGTAAACTGGTAGAGACAGAACTGTAAACTGGTAGAGACAGAACTGTACTGACTAAACTGGTAGAGACAGAACTGTAAACTGGTAGAGACAGAACTGTACTGAGTAAACTGGTAGAGACAGAACTGTAAACTGGTAGAGACAGAACTGTACTGAGTAAACTGGTAGAGACAGAACTGTAAACTGGTAGAGACAGAACTGTTCTGAGTAAACTGGTAGAGACAGAACTGTTCTGAGTAAACTGGTAGAGACAGAACTGTTCTGAGTAAACTGGTAGAGACAGAACTGTAAACTGGTAGAGACAGAACTATAAACTGGTAGAGACAGAACTGTTCTGAGTAAACTGGTAGAGACAGAACTGTAAACTGGTAGAGACAGAACTGTAAACTGGTAGAGACAGAACTGTTCTGAGTAAACTGGTAGAGACAGAACTGTAAACTGGTAGAGACAGAACTGTAAACTGGTAGAGACAGAACTGTAAACTGGTAGAGACAGAACTGTACTGAGTAAACTGGTAGAGACAGAACTGTAAACTGGTAGAGACAGAACTGTAAACTGGTAGAGACAGAACTGTTCTGAGTAAACTGGTAGAGACAGAACTGTTCTGAGTAAACTGGTAGAGACAGAACTGTACTGAGTAAACTGGTAGGGACAGAACTGTAAACTGGTAGAGACAGAACTGTTCTGAGTAAACTGGTAGAGACAGAACTGTACTGAGTAAACTGGTAGAGACAGAACTGTAAACTGGTAGAGACAGAACTGTACTGACTAAACTGGTAGAGACAGAACTGTAAACTGGTAGAGACAGAACTGTACTGAGTAAACTGGTAGAGACAGAACTGTAAACTGGTAGAGACAGAACTGTTCTGAGTAAACTGGTAGAGACAGAACTGTACTGAGTAAACTGGTAGAGACAGAACTGTTCTGAGTAAACTGGTAGAGACAGAACTGTTCTGAGTAAACTGGTAGAGACAGAACTGTAAACTGGTAGAGACAGAACTGTACTGACTAAACTGGTAGAGACAGAACTGTAAACTGGTAGAGACAGAACTGTAAACTGGTAGAGACAGAACTGTAAACTGGTAGAGACAGAACTGTACTGAGTAAACTGGTAGAGACAGAACTGTAAACTGGTAGAGACAGAACTGTAAACTGGTAGAGACAGAACTGTTCTGAGTAAACTGGTAGAGACAGAACTGTTCTGAGTAAACTGGTAGAGACAGAACTGTACTGAGTAAACTGGTAGGGACAGAACTGTAAACTGGTAGAGACAGAACTGTTCTGAGTAAACTGGTAGAGACAGAACTGTAAACTGGTAGAGACAGAACTGTAAACTGGTAGAGACAGAACTGTTCTGAGTAAACTGGTAGAGACAGAACTGTAAACTGGTAGAGACAGAACTGTAAACTGGTAGAGACAGAACTGTTCTGAGTAAACTGGTAGAGACAGAACTGTAAACTGGTAGAGACAGAACTGTAAACTGGTAGAGACAGAACTGTAAACTGGTAGAGACAGAACTGTACTGAGTAAACTGGTAGAGACAGAACTGTAAACTGGTAGAGACAGAACTGTAAACTGGTAGAGACAGAACTGTTCTGAGTAAACTGGTAGAGACAGAACTGTTCTGAGTAAACTGGTAGAGACAGAACTGTACTGAGTAAACTGGTAGGGACAGAACTGTAAACTGGTAGAGACAGAACTGTTCTGAGTAAACTGGTAGAGACAGAACTGTACTGAGTAAACTGGTAGAGACAGAACTGTAAACTGGTAGAGACAGAACTGTACTGAGTAAACTGGTAGAGACAGAACTGTAAACTGGTAGAGACAGAACTGTTCTGAGTAAACTGGTAGAGACAGAACTGTACTGAGTAAACTGGTAGAGACAGAACTGTTCTGAGTAAACTGGTAGAGACAGAACTGTTCTGAGTAAACTGGTAGAGACAGAACTGTAAACTGGTAGAGACAGAACTGTACTGACTAAACTGGTAGAGACAGAACTGTAAACTGGTAGAGACAGAACTGTACTGAGTAAACTGGTAGAGACAGAACTGTAAACTGGTAGAGACAGAACTGTAAACTGGTAGAGACAGAACTGTAAACTGGTAGAGACAGAACTGTTCTGAGTAAACTGGTAGAGACAGAACTGTACTGAGTAAACTGGTAGAGACAGAACTGTTCTGAGTAAACTGGTAGAGACAGAACTGTTCTGAGTAAACTGGTAGAGACAGAACTGTTCTGAGTAAACTGGTAGAGACAGAACTGTACTGAGTAAACTGGTAGAGACAGAACTGTACTGAGTAAACTGGTAGAGACAGAACTGTAAACTGGTAGAGACAGAACTGTTCTGAGTAAACTGGTAGAGACAGAACTGTACTGAGTAAACTGGTAGAGACAGAACTGTTCTGAGTAAACTGGTAGAGACAGAACTGTTCTGAGTAAACTGGTAGAGACAGAACTGTAAACTGGTAGAGACAGAACTGTACTGACTAAACTGGTAGAGACAGAACTGTAAACTGGTAGAGACAGAACTGTACTGAGTAAACTGGTAGAGACAGAACTGTAAACTGGTAGAGACAGAACTGTACTGAGTAAACTGGTAGAGACAGAACTGTAAACTGGTAGAGACAGAACTGTTCTGAGTAAACTGGTAGAGACAGAACTGTTCTGAGTAAACTGGTAGAGACAGAACTGTAAACTGGTAGAGACAGAACTGTAAACTGGTAGAGACAGAACTGTTCTGAGTAAACTGGTAGAGACAGAACTGTAAACTGGTAGAGACAGAACTGTAAACTGGTAGAGACAGAACTGTAAACTGGTAGAGACAGAACTGTAAACTGGTAGAGACAGAACTGTAAACTGGTAGAGACAGAACTGTAAACTGGTAGAGACAGAACTGTACTGAGTAAACTGGTAGAGACAGAACTGTAAACTGGTAGAGACAGAACTGTAAACTGGTAGAGACAGAACTGTTCTGAGTAAACTGGTAGAGACAGAACTGTTCTGAGTAAACTGGTAGAGACAGAACTGTACTGAGTAAACTGGTAGAGACAGAACTGTAAACTGGTAGAGACAGAACTGTACTGAGTAAACTGGTAGAGACAGAACTGTAAACTGGTAGAGACAGAACTGTACTGACTAAACTGGTAGAGACAGAACTGTAAACTGGTAGAGACAGAACTGTACTGAGTAAACTGGTAGAGACAGAACTGTAAACTGGTAGAGACAGAACTGTTCTGAGTAAACTGGTAGAGACAGAACTGTACTGAGTAAACTGGTAGAGACAGAACTGTTCTGAGTAAACTGGTAGAGACAGAACTGTTCTGAGTAAACTGGTAGAGACAGAACTGTAAACTGGTAGAGACAGAACTGTAAACTGGTAGAGACAGAACTGTTCTGAGTAAACTGGTAGAGACAGACCTGTTCTGAGTAAACTGGTAGAGACAGAACTGTAAACTGGTAGAGACAGAACTGTTCTGAGTAAACTGGTATGTCTAACTGCTGAGGATGTGAAACTGCTGCCATTGCTGCCATCTTGGATCAATCAGGACTCTTTCTAAAATAACATTTATGTGACAGTCTCTCTCGATCCCATTTTATCTCAGGACTGTTGTCTGTACTTCCTGTGTCAGTAATGATGTCTGCTGTCTGTACTTCCTGTGTCTAAAATGATGTCTGTTGTCTGTACTTCATGTGTCAGTAATGATGTCTGTTGTCTGTACTTCCTGTGTCAGTAATGGTGTATGTTGTCTGTACTTCCTGTGTCTATAATGATGTCTGTACTTCCTGTGTCAGTAATGATGTATGTTGTCTGTACTTCCTGTGTCAGTAATGATGTATGTTGTCTGTACTTCCTGTGTCAGTAATGATGTATGTTGTCTGTACTTCCTGTGTCAGTAATGATGTATGTTGTCTGTACTTCCTGTGTCTATAATGATGTCTGTTGTCTGTACTTCCTGTGTCAGTAATGATGTATGCTGTCTGTACTTCATGTGTCAGTAATGATGTATGTTGTCTGTACGTCCTGTGTCAGTAATGATGTCTGTTGTCTGTACTTCCTGTGTCAGTAATGATGTCTGCTGTCTGTACTTCCTGTGTCTATAATGATGTCTGTTGTCTGTACTTCCTGTGTCAGTAATGATGTCTGTTGTCTGTACTTCCTGTGTCTATAATGATGTCTGTTGTCTGTACTTCCCGGGTCAGTAATGGTGTCTGTTGTCTGTACTTCCCGGGTCAGTAATGGTGTCTGTTGTCTGTACTTCCCGGGTCAGTAATGATGTCTGTTGTCTGTACTTCCCGGGTCAGTAATGGTGTCTGTTGTCTGTACTTCCCGGGTCAGTAATGATTCTGTTGTCTGTACTTCCCGGGTCAGTAATGGTGTCTGTTGTCTGTACTTCCCGGGTCAGTAATGGTGTCTGTTGTCTGTACTTCCTGTGTCAGTAATGGTGTCTGTTGTCTGTACTTCCCGGGTCAGTAATGGTGTCTGTTGTCTGTACTTCCCGGGTCAGTAATGGTGTCTGTTGTCTGTACTTCCTGTGTCAGTAATGGTGTCTGTTGTCTGTACTTCCCGGGTCAGTAATGGTGTCTGTTGTCTGTACTTCCCGGGTCAGTAATGGTGTCTGTTGTCTGTACTTCCCGGGTCAGTAATGGTGTCTGTTGTCTGTACTTCCTGTGTCAGTAATGGTGTCTGTTGTCTGTACTTCCCGGGTCAGTAATGGTGTCTGTTGTCTGTACTTCCCGGGTCAGTAATGGTGTCTGTTGTCTGTACTTCCCGGGTCAGTAATGGTGTCTGTTGTCTGTACTTCCCGGGTCAGTAATGGTGTCTGTTGTCTGTACTTCCTGTGTCAGTAATGATGTCTGTTGTCTGTACTTCCCGGGTCAGTAATGGTGTCTGTTGTCTGTACTTCCTGTGTCAGTAATGATGTATGTTGTCTGTACTTCCTGTGTCAGTAATGATGGCTGTTGTCTGTACTTCCCGGGTCAGTAATGATGTCTGTTGTCTGTACTTCCTGTGTCTATAATGATGTCTGTTGTCTGTACTTCCTGTGTCAGTAATGATGTCTGTTGTCTGTACTTCCCGGGTCAGTAATGGTGTCTGTTGTCTGTCTAGATTCTATGCCTGTTGAGCTTTTGGCTGTTGCTGATACAGACTCTGACAGAGAGACAGGAGGAACAGAGAGAGGAGGCTGCTGTACTCACTGACGTACATGTGGATAACCAACTCAAGAAGAAGAAGGGTCAGAACTAATATCACAGCTGCTCAATAATACACTGTTTTATCATGTGTGACCGACTGGGTTCGAACCCAAGACTGTGTTAACCAGCTGAGCTAAAGGGTCAGAACTAATATCACAGCTGGTCAATAATACAATGTTTTATCATGTGTGACCGACTGGGTTCGAACCCAAGACTGTGTTAACCAGCTGAGCTAAAGGGTCAGAACTAATATCACAGCTGGTCAATAATACAATGTTTTATCATGTGTGACCGACTGGGTTCGAACCCAAGACTGTGTTAACCAGCTGAGCTAAAGGGTCAGAACTAATATCACAGCTGGTCAATAATACAATGTTTTATCATGTGTGACCGACTGGGTTCGAACCCAAGACTGTGTTAACCAGCTGAGCTAAAGGGTCAGAACTAATATCACAGCTGGTCAATAATACAATGTTTTATCATGTGTGACCGACTGGGTTCGAACCCAAGACTGTGTTAACCAGCTGAGCTAAAGGGTCAGAACTAATATCACAGCTGGTCAATAATACAATGTTTTATCATGTGTGACCGACTGGGTTCGAACCCAAGACTGTGTTAACCAGCTGAGCTAAAGGGTCAGAACTAATATCACAGCTGGTCAATAATACAATGTTTTATCATGTGTGACCGACTGGGTTCGAACCCAAGACTGTGTTAACCAGCTGAGCTAAAGGGTCAGAACTAATATCACAGCTGGTCAATAATACAATGTTTTATCATGTGTGACCGACTGGGTTCGAACCCAAGACTGTGTTAACCAGCTGAGCTAAAGGGTCAGAACTAATATCACAGCTGGTCAATAATACAATGTTTTATCATGTGTGACCGACTGGGTTCGAACCCAAGACTGTGTTAACCAGCTGAGCTAAAGGGTCAGAACTAATATCACAGCTGGTCAATAATACAATGTTTTATCATGTGTGACCGACTGGGTTCGAACCCAAGACTGTGTTAACCAGCTGAGCTAAAGGGTCAGAACTAATATCACAGCTGGTCAATAATACAATGTTTTATCATGTGTGACCGACTGGGTTCGAACCCAAGACTGTGTTAACCAGCTGAGCTAAAGGGTCAGAACTAATATCACAGCTGGTCAATAATACAATGTTTTATCATGTGTGACCGACTGGGTTCGAACCCAAGACTGTGTTAACCAGCTGAGCTAAAGGGTCAGAACTAATATCACAGCTGGTCAATAATACAATGTTTTATCATGTGTGACCGACTGGGTTCGAACCCAAGACTGTGTTAACCAGCTGAGCTAAAGGGTCAGAACTAATATCACAGCTGGTCAATAATACAATGTTTTATCATGTGTGACCGACTGGGTTCGAACCCAAGACTGTGTTAACCAGCTGAGCTAAAGGGTCAGAACTAATATCACAGCTGGTCAATAATACAATGTTTTATCATGTGTGACCGACTGGGTTCGAACCCAAGACTGTGTTAACCAGCTGAGCTAAAGGGTCAGAACTAATATCACAGCTGGTCAATAATACAATGTTTTATCATGTGTGACCGACTGGGTTCGAACCCAAGACTGTGTTAACCAGCTGAGCTAAAGGGTCAGAACTAATATTACAGCTGGTCAATAATACAATGTTTTATCATGTGTGACCGACTGGGTTCGAACCCAAGACTGTGTTAACCAGCTGAGCTAAAGGGTCAGAACTAATATCACAGCTGGTCAATAATACAATGTTTTATCATGTGTGACCGACTGGGTTCGAACCCAAGACTGTGTTAACCAGCTGAGCTAAAGGGTCAGAACTTTACATCCTGTTGTCTACACTGCTCAGTATCTCCTGTCTGTTACCTTGTTTATAGAGGAAGAGGAGGATGAGGAAGGAGGGGAGCAGGACATCATGCAGGTTCTGGGGAACATGGTGATGGAGATGCTGGTGAAATACTGGATCTACATCTGTGGAGGAATGTTCTTCTTCGTCAGCTTCGAGGGACGCATGGTCATGTACAAGATCATCTATATGATGCTCTTCCTCTTCTGTGTGGCGCTCTATCAGGTACACACACACACACACACACACAAACACGCACACACGCACGCACACACACACACGCACGCACGCACGCACGCAGGCACGCACACACACACACATATATATAGAGAAACAGCCATGCACGATACACACACACATACACACGTACACTACCGTTCAAAAGTTTGGGTTCACTTGGAAATGTCCTTGTTTTTGAAAAAAAAGCAAATTTTTTGTCATTTAATAAAATAACATAAAATTGATCCGAAATACAGTGTAGACATTGTTAATTTTGTAAATGACTATTGTAGCTGTAAACGGCAGATTATAAATGGAATATCTACATAGGTGTACAGAGGCCCATTATCAGCAACCATCACTCCTGTGTTCCAATGGCACGTTGTGTTAGCTAATCCAAGTTTATCATTTTAAAAGGCTAATTGATCAATAGAAAACCCTTTTGGAATCATGTTAGCACAGCTGAAAACTGTTGTCTGATTAAAGAAGCAATAAAACTGGCCTTCTTTAGACTAGTTGAGTATCTGGAGCATCAGCATTTGTGGGTTCGATTACAGGCTCTAAATGGCCAGAAACAAAGTCCTTTCTTCTGAAACTCGTCAGTCTATTCTTGTTCTGATAAACGAAGGCTATTGCATTACGTACACACAGGATGCTACACATGTTAATCCCTCACCCAAATGATCTGGGCAAACAACACAGTAAAGCATTTAAACCAATCTGGGGCGTGTGTGTGTGTGCGTGTGCGTGTGTGCGTGTGTGCGTGTGCGTGTGTGTGTGTGTGTGTGTGTGTGTGTGTGTGTGTGTGTGTGTGTGTGTGTGTGTGTGTGTGTTGTCTCCAGGTGCACTATGAGTATTGGAGGAGGATCCTGAAATACTTCTGGATGTCTGTGGTGGTCTACACTATGCTGGTCCTCATCCTGGTCTACACCTTCCAGTTTGAGACCTCCCTACCCTTCTGGTCTAACATGCCTGGCATGAGCAAAGAGAAGTGAGTCCTAACCCCTGACCCCTGACCCCTGACCCTCCCTACCCTTCTGGTCTAACATGACTGGCATGAGCAAAGAGAAGTGAGTCCTAACCCCTGACCCCTGACCCCTGACCCTCCCTACCCTTCTGGTCTAACATGCCTGGCATGAGTAAAGAAAAGTGAGTCCTAACCCCTAACCCCTAACCCACCCTACCCTTCTGGTCTAACATGACTGGCATGAGTAAAGAGAAGTGTCCTAACCCCTGACCCCTGACCCTCCCTACCCTTCTGGTCTAACATGACTGGCATGAGTAAAGAGAAGTGAGTCGTAACCCCTAACCCCTGACCCTCCCTACCCTTCTGGTCTAACATGCCTGGCATGAGTAAAGAAAAGTGAGTCCTAACCCCTAACCCCTGACCCCTAACCCTCCCTACCCTTCTGGTCTAACATGACTGGCATGAGTAAAGAGAAGTGAGTCCTAACCCCTGACCCCTGACCCCTAACCCTGACCCCTGACCCTCCCTACCCTTCTGGTCTAACATAACAGGCATGAGCAAAGATAAGTGAGTCCTAACCCCTGACCCCTGACCCTTCCTACCCTTCTGGTCTAACATGACTGGCATGAGCAAAGACAAGTGAGTCCTAACCCCTGACCCCTGACCCCCCTACCCTTCTGGTCTAACATGACTGGCATGAGCAAAGAGAAGTGAGTCCTAACCCCTGACCCCTAACCCCTGACCCTGACCCTCCTACCCTTCTGGTCTAACATGCCTGGCATGAGTAAAGAAAAGTGAGTCCTAACCCCTAACCCCTGACACCCTACCCTCCCTACCCTTGTGGTCTAACAACTGGCATGAGTAAAGAGAAGTGAGTCCTAACCCCTGACCCTAACCCCTGACCCCTGACCTCCCTACCCTTCTGGTCTAACATGACTGGCATGAGTAAAGAGAAGTGAGTCGTAACCCCTAACCCCTGACCCTCCCTACCCTTCTGGTCTAACATGACTGGCATGAGCAAAGAGAAGTGAGTCCTAACCCCTAACCCCTGACCCCTGACCCTCCCTACCCTTCTGGTCTAACATGACTGACATGAGTAAAGAGAAGTGAGTCCTGACCCCTAACCCCTGACCCTCCCTACCCTTCTGGTCTAACATGACTGGCATGAGCAAAGAAAAGTGAGCCCTAACCCCTGACCCCTAACCCCTAACCCTCCCTACCCTTCTGGTCTAACATGACTGGCATGAGCAAAGAGAAGTGAGTCCTAACCCCTGACCCCTGACCCTCCCTACCCTTCTGGTCTAACATGACTGGCATGAGTAAAGAGAATTGAGTCCAAACCCCTAACCCCTGACCCTCCCTACCCTTCTGGTCTAACATGACTGGCATGAGCAAAGACAAGTGAGTCCTAACCCCTAACCCCTGACCCCTGACCCCCCCTACCCTTCTGGTCTAACATGACTGGCATGAGCAAAGAGAAGTGAGTCCTAACCCCTGACCCCTGACCCTCCCTACCCTTCTGGTCTAACATGACTGGCATGACCAAAGACAAGTGAGTCCTAACCCCTGACCCCTGACCCTTCCTACCCTTCTGGTCTAACATGACTGGCATGAGCAAAGAGAAGTGAGTCCTAACCCCTGACCCCTGACCCTCCCTACCCTTCTGGTCTAACATGACTGGCATGAGTAAAGAGAAGTGAGTCCTAACCCCTGACCCCTGACCCTCCCTACCCTTCTGGTCTAACATGACTGGCATGAGTAAAGAGAAGTGAGTCCTAACCCCTGACCCTCCCTACCCTTCTGGTCTAACATGACTGGCATGAGCAAAGAAAAGTGAGTCCTAACCCCTGACCCTCCCTACCCTTCTGGTCTAACATGACTGGCATGAGTAAAGAGAAGTGAGTCCTAACCCCTGACCCCTGACCCTCCCTACCCTTCTGGTCTAACATGACTGGCATGAGTAAAGAGAAGTGAGTCCTAACCCCTGACCCCTGACCCTCCCTACCCTTCTGGTCTAACATGACTGGCATGAGTAAAGAGAAGTGAGTCCAAACCCCTAACCCCTGACCCTCCCTACCCTTTTGGTCTAACATGACTGGCATGAGTAAAGAGAAGTGAGTCCTAACCCCTGACCCCTGACCCTCCCTACCCTTCTGGTCTAACATGACTGACATGAGTAAAGAGAAGTGAGTCCTGACCCCTAACCCCTTACCCTCCCTACCCTTCTGGTCTAACATGACTGGCATGAGTAAAGAGAAGTGAGTCCTAACCCCTGACCCCTGACCCTCCCTACCCTTCTGGTCTAACGACTGGCATGAGTAAAGAGAAGTGAGTCGTAACCCCTAACCCTGACCCTCCCTACCCTTCTGGTCTAACATGACTGCGCATGAGCAAAGAAAAGTGAGTCCTAACCCAACCCCTGACCCCTGACCCTCCCTACCCTTCTGGTCTAACATGACTGACATGAGTAAAGAGAAGTGAGTCCTAACCCCTGACCCCTGACCCTCCCTACCCTTCTGGTCTAACATGACTGGCATGAGCAAAGAGAAGTGAGTCCTAACCCCTGACCCCTGACCCTCCCTACCCTTCTGGTCTAACATGACTGGCATGAGCAAAGAGAAGTGAGTCCTAACCCCTAACCCCTGACCCCTGACCCTCCCTACCCTTCTGGTCTAACATGACTGACATGAGCAAAGAGAAGTGAGTCCTAACCCCTAACCCCTGAACCCTAACCCTCCCTACCCTTCTGGTCTAACATGACTGGCATGAGTAAAGAGAAGTGAGTCGTAACCCCTAACCCCTGACCCTCCCTACCCTTCTTGTCTAACATGACTGGCATGAGCAAAGAGAAGTGAGTCCTAACCCCTAACCCCTGACCCCTAACCCTCCCTACCCTTCTGGTCTAACATGACTGACATGAGTAAAGAGAAGTGAGTCCTGACCCCTGACCCCTGACCCTTCCTACCCTTCTGGTCTAACATGACTGGCATGAGCAAAGAGAAGTGAGTCCTAACCCCTGACCCCTGACCCTCCCTACCCTTCTGGTCTAACATGACTGGCATGAGTAAAGAGAAGTGAGTCCTAACCCTGACCCCTGACCCTCCCTACCCTTCTGGTCTAACATGACTGGCATGAGTAAAGAGAAGTGAGTCCAAACCCTAACCCTGACCCTCCTACCCTTTTGGTCTAACATGACTGGCATGAGTAAAGAGAAGTGAGTCCTAACCCCTGACCCCTGACCCTCCCTACCCTTCTGCGTCTAAAC